>NW_026250440.1:0-198949 GCF_024521635.1 Tricharina praecox | reverse complement strand
TCTCCCTTCCCCGCCTCTGCTAACCCCCGCGCAGGAATCGGCGCGGCAGTAGCCCACAACCTGGCCAGCAAGGGGTGTTCGCTGCTGCTAAACCACAGCTCTCCCACCTCTCTCGCGGCAATAAAAGAAGTACACAGCAGCCTGGCACGCCAATACCCATCCGTGTCCGTCTCCATCATCTGTGCGGACCTTGGGAGCGTCAGCGGTCCCTCATCCGTGATCGCTGCCGCCGGCGGCCGTCAAATCGACATAATCATCAACAACTCTGGCACGTCAGGGAACCACTACCTTGGTGCGGTAACGGCCGACGAGTTCACGCGGCAGTACGACGTCAATGTCCGTGGTCCGCTGCTGCTGGTGCAGGCGGCCGTGAACTCCCTGCCGAAGGACCGCTCAGGCAGGATTGTGAATGTTAGCAGCATCAGCGCGAGTATGGGACTCATGGCGCAGAGCGTCTATGGTGGTACCAAGGCCGCCCTGGAGGCTATGACGAGGACGTGGGCGAGGGAGCTCGCCGAGAGGGCCACCGTTAATGCTATCAATCCCGGGCCGGTCGATACTAGGATGTGAGTTGCCCCCCTCCCCCCCTTGAAGGATAGGCGGCTGATGAACAATGGGCAGGTACGGGACGACATCTCCCGAGTTCCACGACCAGATGCGGCCGCTGCTGCAGCTGACGCCGCTGGCACAGCTGAGCGCGGCCGAGAAGGCGGGCGTTTACAAGGACCGGGTGGACCTGTACGCGGGGACTGGAGGGCGCTGGGGAACGCCCGAGGAGGTGGCGGGGATTGTCGGCATGCTTTGTAGTGCCGATGCGCAGTACTGTACCGGCCAGGTTGTGTGTGCCAATGGAGGGATGGTCATGCTCAGATAGATAGAGTGGGAGAGATGGGAGAGGGTTGTGTGCGTCAAGCATATGTGTTCATCAGCTAGATTTCGTGATGAGCTGGTATATATACCTAAAACAGTGGGAGAAAGTAAAAATACAAGCAAAAGTAAAAGGGTTATCCACTCGAGCCAAGTAAGAAGGAGAAGGAAAGTGCCAACCGTCACTATCATAGCCAAAAGAAAAAAAAGGAAAATCACTCAATATATGCTCCACCAAGACGCCAAACATCTAAAGAAACGCAATGCAAGTTTGCAGAAGTCCACCGGTCGATCGAAACGCCCATCATAGAGAACATGGATCGCACTAATCGACATCCATCCTCTCAAGCGCCTTCACGGCATCCTCAAGGTTCTTGGCGTCATTACCTTCGACGCCAACGACTCTTTTCATGCCGCCCCGAACCTCGCGACCCACCAAGTTCCGCCCCACCTTACCCGGCCCAATCCCGATCCACCGCGCCACGTCCCGCTCGAGATCGAGATACTTGATGCTCTCCGCCCACTTGACGGTCGCTGTGCACTGCATCGCCAGCTGCTGCCTCAACTGCTCGGCGGACTCGTAAGGTTTTGCAGTAACATTAGCGATCACCTCCGCCCCATCCGGCGGGGGGAAGACGACCTCCATCTCCTGCAGCATCCTCGCGACGACCGGGACAGCAGGCGCCATAACCATCGAATGGAACGGGGCCGAGACATTAAGACGCAGCGCGCGCGGGTCATGTCCAGAAAACTTCCGAATGTGGCAGATGCACATATTGATCGCCTTCAAGTGGCCGCTGAGGACGATCTGCGTGGACGAGTTGATATTCGCAATGCTCAGGAACTCATCATTCGGCAGCGTCTCCGAGTGCATGAAGCTATCAACGCTCGCAATTAACCCGGGAAGGTACTTCTGCTCGACCAGCAGCGCGACCATTCCCGTTTCGCCTGGCCCGCCCTCCATCTCCGGTATCGACGCGCGGATCGCGCAGTCCCGCATGACCTCTCCGCGCCGCCTTACAAGCCGCAGCACCTCCTCGAGCTTCAACACGCCCGCAGCCACCAGCGACGTGAACTCACCCAGCGAGTGTCCGAGAAAGAAGTCTGTCTGCGCGCGCGGCGAGAGGTTGAACTCCTGCTCAAGGATCCGCAGGATCACGATCGACGTGAACAGGATCGCGGGCTGCGCGTTTTCCGTCGCGGTGATGACCTCGTTGGGCCCCTCGGCAATGATCCGCGATAGCGGCGCTTGCCCGTCCGCCGGCGGCAGCGTGTCGTCCAGGAGCTCGAACAGCGGCTTTACCGTGCGCGGAAACGCCGACAGCAGTGGCGTCAGCATCCCGACTTTCTGCGTGCCCTGGCCTGTGGTTGCGCCATGACATGTGTAAGCAAAGGGAGCCCTGGCACACAGAGGAGCGCGCGCGTGCGTGCGTGCGTGGGATGGGTACTCTACCTGGAAAGAACATGGCAGTTTTCGGCCGCCGTCGCGACGGTGGGGGCGTGGACGCAGCAGTCGAGGAGTGCCGCACGGCATGGCGTTGGCTACGCAAGTTGAAGAGGCACTTCAGGGGCGGTGGCGGTAGCCGAAGATGGAGAGTTGGCGGCATGGTCGAGGATGGTGATGGTCGTGTGCGAGGAGCGCTGGCGGAGAAGATGGTGGGGAAAACCAATGGGACGATGATTGGTCACACGTGACCTCGTGTAACATCTTGCCGGAGAAATCTCGGCAATTCATCACCGATCTTCACCATAAATCACTCGGCTTGGTTTATTTTCAACAAAGCCTAGAAACCGGTAACATCAGCCGGCTGAAGGAGGCTGGCCTGTGGTACGGGCATAGGTGGTACGGCAGTGGCGAGGGATCTCTTAGTCGGCCGCACAGTTACCTCACCATACCACTTGACGTCAGCCCGACATCAGAACGTACACACTATGAAGTTGCCTCCACCCACCTGTCTCTCCACCCCCTCCGTGCCGTACCTCGACTCAGTGGAAACATTCAAAGGGATATGGCGCAGTATCTACTACTGGTATTATTGTCGCCGGACCATGATATTGAGTTACTCTCGATTCTCCCAAGTATCCACGCCTTTTTATTACAATGAATCTCTCACACTAGACAAAAATATCTTCAGGCACAATGGGAGATGAACAAGACCATCCTCCTATTCAGATTCGATGTGCTAAAGAAAAATAAGAAAAACAATCACTCCACATGCAAGCGACTAAAAAGCCAAAACTCAATTCTTCTTGCAGGATTGTTGGTGTGCATGCCGGATTTATGAGATGCTAACCAAATTCATCATGCTGGGTCCAGAAGACAACGATGAAATCAGGGAGACGGAGCTCCAGTTTCCCATGTTGTACATCCGGCCAGTAACAGGTGGAAGTGAGCTCGTGCGAGGCGGGATGGGTGGTGGTCCTAGGGTGCGAATTGACGCACTGCTAAGATAGTGGCAGAGCTCTCCTTCAGTAAGCCCTGCGGAGTAGGCGGCGCTCGCGATGTAAAAGACCGGCCTAGTGTACGACATATTCGATACATGATTCGGCGGCCCCCCCTGATTTCCCGCATCCATCCAGACCTGGCCTGTGGCGAGAAGCCCCAGGGATATAGAGTAGCCATCCTCACCGTCCAGTATAACTTCTTTGCTTTGTGAGGTTTGTTTTCTGTACCAGACAGAGAGGCAGTCAGGTGGGAGTGGAAGCAGCGATGCCCACCCAATCGGGCGCGAAGCAAAGGATCTTATTATCCCCGAAACAATTATCAGCCGTTTGAACGTAGAACAACAACAGGTTCTACATACATATGGGGTATTTCTGCACCTAATTAAGAGGATTGTGAGACAGGTATGCGTGAAGCACAGCCGACAGATGGACCTCGTTGCGATTGGCATCGGTGCTCCGCCGGCCTTCGTAGTCTGACCGGGGATTGTCGGCAGCGCAAAACCCTTTGCCGTGGGCAGGGCCGAAGCCCATTCCCAGGTATCATAGGAAGGGCCAAAGCCCTTTGCAATCCACTGAAGCCAACCTCCGTTGCGAATAGCATTGTGAAACGGAACGACACAGGACACACAGTGTACGGCGAAGACCGGGAGTACCGGTAGCGGGGGAGGTTGCGGTGCGATGCTAGGTGGTAGAAGCTATTGCAATTAGCATGAGGACGGTGGGATAGGTAGGCACCGAAGGAAGAACTCACCAACCGCGGTAGAGCAAACTCAATAATTGCTTCGCCAGGCATATTTCGTGCCACTTTCGGAAAAGGAAAACGTTCGGTATCCGGAACCAACCGACATTGGATGCATTTGGCCCGTGCGTGGCGGGCGTAGTAGGCGGTTATTATCCTCCGCTCAATATCAGGGTACGGAGGGCTCGGAAGATGGTGAGTAACCGAACCAAAGGATTCGGGTTGTTGGCAGGGATTAATGTGATGTATGAGGGTGGGTAATCGGGAGGTATTATTGGGATCATTGATGATGTCGGATTATTGTTGTGGTTGGGTTGGCAGTGAGGGAGCAGGAGCCGGAGCGGCCGTCGGCCGACTTGAAGAAAGCAAGCAGCAAAGAAATCAAGTGATGAACTATCGATAGGTGAAGAATAGTGATGATGGAGGATGAGGGAGAGACAGACAAACCCGCCGACATAAATATAACAGATCGGCCAACTTTGGCCGCCGCCGCATCGTCGTACAACCGTCAAGAAGAACACGAGCAACCAAAACAAAACAGAATCGACGAGCAAAACAGAAACAGGTCCCCCCTGCAGCCCCAGGTACGACAGCCAGTCCCAACGTCTTGGCGAAAAATCCGCCCAAGGTCCGCAGCCAAGGGTCGAAAAGTGCTACCAAGACGCCAGTTCCAGCTGCGTCCCACACTGCTCAGGTACCAGCTACATTTTCAGTTTCAACCTGGGGTTTCTGACCAGTTGAAGGTTACCAAAGCCGCAGCCGGAAGCAAACGCTCATCTCCCCCGATGACCCGTCCGAAATCCCAGATGTTCAACAGCACGCCGCTCTTATTTTCTGACAACGATGTACTGGTGGTTGTCCGCAGATTAATCTGTGAAGTTGTGGCTCAGTCGACAATATGCAGTTCCTTAATATTGTTAACTTGGGCCCGGTGCTGCAATGAGGTTGTTTTTAGCATTGGCATCTTCGCCTGCAATCATCAATGACGCTACGTATCTGAGCCCTGTATGGGTGTGGGTTCGGTTAACGATCGGCCTGTGGGGTCTGATTGGTTGGAAAACTGCGAGGCTACTCTATATAGAGTACCGAAGTTATGCATTCGGTTCCGAGAGGGTGGTCCGATTTCCCCAGACTTTCGAACTACATAGGTTCTCAGCCATCCACCATCCCAGAATCAGATGGAGATATTGCAATACCAGTATCTACTTCTTTCTGTACCGAATAGAATATCACCATCTCTCTACCCAAATACTTCAACAAATATAAATCCATGGTGACAGAAACCACCCATTGCCACCTGCCTTCATTGACTGAGTAGTGAGTGAGTACATATGAACATTTGCGGCGGGAGTGACCACATTTAAAGCTTTGGGATCATTTATTTACTCTGAATATCTTGCGCTACATAAGCGATTTATACCGTATCCGTCCTGCCTCCCACGGCCACGGCCACTGGTTACCGTTGGATGCCGCACCACATCTCATCTTATTAAATCCGCCCCTTCCAACCAAGTATAAGTACGCAACCTAACTCCCTTTCGCCGGCAGGCACCCCTCCACCCTCTCGACGGCAACCTTCTCACTCTCCAGCCTAAAACTCATCACGCCGGCGGATTTCGCCCACTCCTTTGTCGGCGCCCCAGGCGGGGCCATATCCGGAGCGACGATGTTCGTGACGACCCTTCCGGTGGCGGTGTGATTGAGCAGCTGCGTGATATGCGCAACTCTGGTGCCAGCGAACAGCAGGACGAGCAGGAACGCGATCCCGAGGACCAGCCATAGCGCCGCGAAGAGCATCGCCGGGATCGCGTAGCGGAGGTCGTATTTGATGCGACGCTCGAAGACGAGGACAGGCCGCGAGGGGTCAGCGGATGCTGTTGATGATGATGCGAGATGAGGCTTGCTGCCCGTCACCAGGCTCGCGGCGATGTCCGTCCAGAGGAGGTTGAAGATTAGTGTGGCGGACTCGGTGCTCTTCGACAGGTTCTGCCACCGTGTGTACATCGGGTAGCTGACGAAGTCGGTGTAGTCCGGCAGGTATTCGGGCGCGGAAAGCGCGCCGACGGTCAGAACTTTTGTGTATGTTTCGCTCAGAACGGTGAGCAGCCCGTGGGTGCCGGCCATCGCATCCGGCTGGTATGAGATGCCGCTGGAGAAGGTTCCTCCCGCGCCGGCTGGGAGGTACAGTCGGTCGCTGCGGAGAATTGACAGCCCGGTGCGTCCTCCCACTCGTCCGAGACTAGTCCCCACATTGGGTCTATGTTGGCGATGGCATACCCGCTGTCTTCCACTGCCCAGAGTCTCACTCGGGCTGTTTTGGAAACGTCCATGACTTGGATGTCGGAGATGGAACTGCCGTTGACGGCGAAGGTCACCTCTTGCACCGAAGCCTTCAGTGCGGAGGCGCAGACGTAGAGCGGTTGCTTCCAGTTCGTGTTGGATTCTCGCCGTATCGAAGCCGCAATGTTGTTGCCGAGAGGGCTGGCCATGCCCATCAAGAGACCCACTTTCGCTGCGATACGGTTGATGCTGGCGATGTCTGCACCTCCATATCCTTCCGCAATGGCATCTATCCCCATACGCTCATCAGCATCAAAGCACATACAAGGATACACGGTAGTATGTAGAACCTAGGCTTACCGGTGTCGAGCTCATCGTTGAATGGCAGTCCTGGCAGAGGATTAAGGCCGGTATCGTGCATGCGAAGCTGATACGGATCCAACCGGGCCTTTCCCAGCTCACCGGTCATATTGAAGGTCTCGGGTATCACTCCGGTACGTGTCAAGTTCAAGTACCTCATCAACAGCAGGTTATTGAACGAAGCGGCCTTCCAGGCGCGGCCCGCAAGTGTCGGTCGAGCCTGCGTATCGTTAAGATCGATGTATTGATAGTCCTTGACCAAGTTCTTGAACCCCCCGTTATCCCGCAGGGTGACGTAGTGCCCCGGCCCGCCGAGCTCTCCTCGCATCACGAACTCGAGCGTTAAGTTCATGTTGACGCACTCGGTGTCCGGCGTGACCCAAAGCAGGTCTTCCTTCCATGTGCCGCCCTGCGAGAGTCCTGTGGGGATGGTATGATTACGGAATGCGATGCCGCCATTTATGGTGTCAACAACTAGGCCCTCGATGATACCGTATCTGTTATTCAAAGCCAGCGAATCGAACATGCGGAAGGAGCCTCTCTGCAGCAAGATGACCGACATCACGGTTGGTCAAGTGTCCGGTGCCATCAACTTTGCAATCCTCATCGGTCTGTACTCGCTCCATCTCACCATCCCCGACGACTATGTACCCAGGACTGACCCGACCGAATCCGAAGCTCAAATCACGTTTCCACTGCTGCTGGTATTTGTCCTAGCCGGAGTGCTCAACAAAGGCAACACGGCCGCAACATGGTACGTGCTTGCATCCGGCGGCAGCCCGATGTCGATCAACCTCTAAGCTCCTTAGGTCCGTCGTCTGCCGCTTCGTGCACGCCACGTTCTGGCCGACGATCCTGTCCGCGGACTCGACCAACTTCCACAACGTGAACGGACGGGTGACCGCGCTGCGGATATTCAGTGCACTCGGGCTAGTTTTCCTGGCTATTGCCGGAGTAGTCACGCCTCTCGGCCTCTCAGAGCAGATTGCGGGGAAGCACTCGAGGGTCCGCCCCTTCGAGTATGTGCGCGACGATGGCCCGTTCGGTGTCGGCATTCCCGAGAGGGATGAGTACGGCTTCACGCGGCTGTGTGGCGCGTTTTCGATGCCGTGCCCGGGACAGTCGTGGCCGCCGGGAAGGACCGCAAATGGAACGAATACCCGTGGGCCAAATCTAGATGTGACCGCAGAAATTCCCGCGGGTATTTTCGACATCTGGCAAAGTGCTACGAGCGAGAACACCACGGTGGCGGGGCTGTTCGACATCCAGTATCGCTCGTATCAAGTACAGTCCGAAATGTTGCTGAATGGAACGGACAAACGCATCAATAAGGGACTGCCGTTTACTAGGGGATGAGCCGGGGCGACACTGCGGTGTACGGTAGGAGACGGGTCTCCTCTCAACATATATTTTCACTGTCGACACGAATCCCAGCCCCCATTTCCAGGCCTGGAATGATCGCCATGGCCAAGGACCAGAATATGAGGCGCACGGGGACCAAAGTCTACTTAGACTGTCTGTTAGTTATTATGTAGGCGCCTCTGGTTCCTCGTTCGGGTTCGTGTAGCTGCCAGTTCATGTATAAACGCAGCCTTCGGAACCGTCACACAGGATTTGAAGGCTGTGATTTGTTCGCTACATGAGACTTTCAGGCTACACAACAGGGTAGGTACTCTAGTAGAGTACTCTACTTTGCTCTTTCTTGAAGATTCCCGCCCTTCTTACGGGGACACCGAACCTCCCGTCCATGCAGATACGATCTTGGCAACCCTACCAGTCGTACTCAAGACTCAAGAGACGCTTCTTCTTCTTCTTCTTTTTCTTCTTCTTTTTCTTCTTCTTTTTCTTCTTCTTCTTCTTCGCCACCTTCTCTGTGGTCAGACCGGAATGTTTTCTCGTATACTCGCTACCAGGGATCCGGCTCTGAAACCAGAGGCACAATACGGGTACCATTACTCTACAGGAAGTCTACCAACACTCACGCACCAGTGGCTGACGGCGGCGCGGCGCCACATGTTGTGGGCACTTACAGAAGCTTTCCACTGGGTAGCTGCCCTTACGCACACCGTCAAGTTGCCTGATTAGAGAGGTGGTATGCCTGTGGAATTGGCCTACCTGTCGAACCCGCTCAGACGCTAACCAATCATCCATAAACTCCTCTCCTAAAGTCTGAGCGGGTTCGACAGGCAGGCCAATTCCACAGGCATACCACCTCTCTAGCGGAATATCGGTAAACGGTACTATTCCAACAGCTCAACCAGCCACCCTTGTCGATAGTACTTCTGGAGGTATGCTCACGTGGATATTCTAGGTGCTATGGAGAGTACGGATGGGTAGCCCAGAAACAATTTCCTATTCCACCAACAACGAGTTCCGCATGCACAAGCCATCAATCGGTGCTGCATTCAGTGTTCGACATAATAGTCCAGTCCGTCCGTCCTGAGCCTCGGACTGGACTGTATCTTGACAGTCCGTCTGGGAGAGATGTTTGGACGGACTAGTCCAAAAAATATCAAGGGCAGGACGGATTGCAGTCCGCACCCAATCCGCGAAATCCATGGACTGGACGGAATACTTTTACGCAGTCCGTCCAGTCCGGACCGGACTATATCGAACACTGACATAATGTATTTGGTGCTAACTCTTGGGTGAACTATGAAGGTAAGTTGACTGGGCCGTGATATAGAAGAGGTTCGGAGTTTGGATATGTTGTATCATATATTGCGGGGTACCAGGCGACTCCCATGGCAACTTCGAGCGGCAATGAAGCGATCCACCGGCGGTACTCTACCGCCGTACCTGTGCACTGGAGTCTGGAGAGATTTCGCACGCTTCTCGGGAGAGACGGACCTGACGATGTTGCTACTTAGGCACAGGTTCGCAACCCCAGCATCGAAATCAACGACTCGAGAACATCAAGATTCAAAAAGCTGTTTCAGTTCTGTATTGTTGGGAAGGGCGCAGCATCACCTCTGAAACCCGGGCGCAGTTATCTTTTGGTGACCGGTCTTCAAAACAATCCGTAACAAATCCCTAGCAACTACTAGAGATGTTGTTGTATTATATCTACCACTACCCGATCCGCATCCTTGCTCCGTGGCTCGAAGAATCCTCATCCTCAGGTGCGGGGAAATGCAGCCAGTGTTCGACATAGTCCGGTCCGGACTGCAGTCTGAACTGGACGGACTGCGTACAAGTAGTCCGTCCAGTCCATGGATTTCGTGAACTGGGTGCGGACTATAGTCGACTGCAGTCCGCCCTGCCCTCGATTTTTTTGGACTAGTCCGTCCGAACACCGCTCCTAGACAGACTGCCAAGATGCAGTCCTGTCCAGTCCGAGGCTCAGGACGGACGGAATGGACTATGTCGAACACTGACTACATACCGCCAACCTTCACCACCGCACTCTGGTCGCAATAGAATCGGCAGGCGCAAGGGTATCGGTGGCCGTAGGGCCCGTCGTGGCATCGAGCTCCTCGGATCTCGACGGCATAGGTAGTCTTCCTGCTGGTCAGCATTCAAAGCGGATACACGCACCCACGCAACGTATCGGGGATTCGGGGGGGGGGGGGGGGGGGGGGGGGGGTCGATCAACCCCCGACTTGACTTCTGAAAACGAAGCTGTCTGTTACATAATCCGCTCCGGAAACCGTTCTCTTGAACAGCAGTGCTGTACTAGTATGGCATACGTTGGTTGTTGCCGGACTCACGACTGATCAGTCCGTTTTGTTTCGACGAACGTGCGTGCGTGGCGGTGAATGAGTATCTCCCCCGTGACTCAGCGTGACGAGTGCTGCATACCGTATTAGTGGTGGAGGATGCAATAACTGGCGTGTGCGAAAGGTGTGGCGTGGGATCAAGACGGTGCACGGCGTGCATATGGAGAACTTAAGAGGAAGTCTTCTGATGTGATGTGGTCAAGACGGTGGAGGTATTGGGGATGCTATGTGGAGAGGAAAGCCTCCGCTGCGGAGTATGAACAAGGACGACCTCAAGGCTCAGTCACGGAGCAGAAGAAGAAGGATGAGATGGCGACCAGTCCGTATTTGCCCCCCGGATGATGACCGTGGGACTCGGAGTTCCTGTGCTTTCCCTCCCGATGGCTGCTCACAGCTCACTGAGCGTAAATGATTTTCATTCCAGAAGCGCACAGTGTACGTGTACTCCCGGCAACTGAAACCGAGCATGGAATCCACTCATCACTCGCTTAATTGCTTGTTTTGTATGGGCATTGGACACAGGCCCCTGGATTAGCGTTGCAGAGTTTTCCAATCCACATGTATCGTGAGCTTCAGCCTTTCTGCATTTGGTCGATCACACTACTGATACAGGTATCTTCATCCTTCCCGGCGCGAGTGCAAGTCCATGCCGCTACTCTTCAGGCCCTTGTGTATGTTCGTCGAAGGAAGGCGAGGACTGTGGAGCGTGGTCGCTCGTTTTGATGTCCATTTCGCTTTTCTCTGCTCACTCGCCTGGCTACATTCCCTTTGCACTTGAGGTGCCTGTGGAAGTGGATCATGGACCATTGTGTTACGAGCTGTGGATCCAGTGTAGATACCTAGAAAGGTAATAATATCTCGCCTTCTTGCATCGCGAAGTCAAAACCCGCCTGGCGTCAAGAAAGCGCTGCAGTCCCTGGCATGTTGATGGATCTCCGGCTATCCAACAGCAGACAACATTCATTTCCACACTGGCTGGTATCTATTTCAGGTGTTGCGGTCATCACCGTTCGCTCTTACAGATCGAGGACACGTACGCGTAATCTCCCTCTGCTGGCGGTTTGTTGTTCGCGGTGTTGTCCAGCCTCACGACTTGCAGCTCTCCTTCCTGATGCCTAAGGCCTTCCCCCTTTCCGGTCCCACCGATTTGGGTATGTACCTATTAGGTAGTTAGCTGAAAATGCCATTTACCAATTCATTCATTGGCCAGCAAGAATTGCCGGTGTCCCGCGTGAAGGTGACCCAGGCCACGGGTTTTTGTTGCGGGACCGAAATTCATCAGGACATCAACGATCGACTCATGCAGGGGTGATGTGTGTTGGGTCCTTCTGGTCCGAACGATGCGAAGAAGACAAGCTTTCGCTTCGCCCTGTTAAATGAGACAAGCTTTTCTGGCAAAACCAACCCGTGCCGCTGGAAACGGTAGGAGTGATATCGATATAGCCCGACCCCCCGGTCCAGCTGACGACTCCAGTCTCAAGTGACAAGTCGTTTCAGCCCCCGAAGAACCCAAGATGGATGGGGAGCAATAATGTGCACATGGCGGGGCTTGTCTGTACGATTGGCCTTGCAGCTGATCAACGACGCCAACGCTTATTAAGGTCCAACCCCCTACTTCGCCCGAGAGCTTCGAACCTCAAAGTACTATACTCTAAGGTTATCTCTTCACCGTCGCTACCGAGACAAAAGGTAGAGAGATCAACCAACATGTTACACTTACTACCTTCTATCGCTGCAACTTTTCTCTGGGCAGCGACGACTGCAGCAGCAGCAGACGCCGCCGAAATCCCATCACTTTCACCAACCAGCTCCGTCACTGGCAAGGCGTTCGATCGCTTCATCACCATATGGTTGGAAAACACTGATTATGCCAAGGCTGCGGGAGACCGTTTGTTGCCCGTTCCCAAACTACATATCTTCACCGCTGATTCTCCCCACAGCAAATCTGAAATGGCTCGCCGAGCGCGGGATAACACTCACCAACTACTTTGCGCTCACGCATCCTTCGCAGCCAAATTATGTCGCCGCAGTGGGTGGCGACTACTTCGGCCTCAACCACAACGGCGACATCTCCATCGCCTCCAACACCTCCACGATCGTGGATCTGCTCGAGCCCGCCGGAATAAGCTGGGCTTCGTATCAGGAGGGCATGCCGTACACGGGCTTCACCGGACACGAGTTCAACAACCCACAAACAAAGGCAAACGAGTACAAGCGCAAACATAGTGGGCTGGTCAGCTACGACTCCGTGGCTAAGAATGAGAAGCGCCTGGGTTTGATCAAGAATGACACACTCTTCCATGATGATCTGGATGCCCGGAAACTGCCCCAGTGGGTCTTTTTCACTCCGGACATGAGGAATAATGGCCATGATACTTCGGTCACGTTCGCCGGGAACTGGACGAGGTCTTTCTTGGAGCCCTTATTGGACAATGAGTACTTTATGAATGTGGGTAAAAAGAAAAGAAAAAGTTGACTATCTCATGGCGACGGTACTGACGTTTCCGCGCAGAATACACTTATTCTGGTTACGTTCGACGAGAACCACTCGTACACCAAGCAAAACCGTGTGTTCACCATCCTCATGGGAGGAGCCGTTCCGAAGGAATCGCACGGGACCATCGACGACAGCTATTATGGTGCGGCGCTGCAGGTCACCTGCTTCTCGAAAAGCTGTCATGTGGAAGGCTAACTTACGCTCTTTTGCCGCAGACCATTACTCTGAGATTTCCACTGTGTGCGCGAACTGGAACCTTTCCACTCTCGGTCGCTACGATGTCGGCGCAAACGTCTTCTCCCTGGTTGCAGCGCGGACCAACGACACCGTTCTCCCACACCCCGACCTCTCAAACGTCTATCTCAACGACTCGTATCCGGGTCCCTTCCACAAGACACGGTGGGCGCCCGAGCCGCTACCCAACATCAGCCTGGTCGTAAATGGGCGGGAGGTGGCCCAGAGCATCAAGAATGAAGTCCGCGACAAGCAGGGCATGACTCCGTACAATGGAAGCCTTGTCATCCCGGATAGGCGGCACCCGCCAGTGGGCATGGCGAATGGGTACGGAACCCCTCAAGCAGGGGAGGGTGTGGGTGGTAATGGCACTGATGCTCAGCGTAGCGGCGCCGGGAGGAGTTCCAGCAGTGCTCCGGATATTGGCCGGCTCGTACCAGTGGCATGGGCTGTGGTTTTTGCGACGACCACTTGGGTCGGCGGCTTTTGGTGATGCCGGAAAGCGGAAAATGGGACGGAAAGGGTGGATTTGTGTCTTGCTGTGATGTATCGCAACTGGTACGGTACATAACAGACGGTAAAGTAGTAGTGTACATAGGGTTTCGCGAGCTTAATTCACATGTCGCTCGAATAGACCAAGTCACGATGCCGATTTCTTGAGATCTGTGCTGCTTGCGGCTGTACTCTAGATTCAGCTTTCCCGAGCGGATCCGGTGGCGAGTTAGGTACTGAGGGGGCAAAAAGCCACAACCGCCACGCACCAAATTATCGCCTTCTAGAATAACAGCCGCTACTCGAAGTCATATCCGCGAATAGAAGCAACCACAGCCACATTCTTAATTCTCATTCACGATCCTCAATCCAGACTCTAGAGCATAGCTTGTCTCATCAATCCCTTCAATCGTGGCGTTCCGGGTTACCCGCTCGTATCTCTCTAAAAACCCCTTCACCAGTGGCCAGTGACCACCATGTCGTCATATGAGATTGTAATCATGCAAAAAACCGAGTGCACGTGAAAAGGCTGGAGCGAGCAAAGCACAGTTCTTAAGCAGATGCAATTCTGGAGTGCTGGATTATGCTTTGATTTTCACGGTTGCCGACAACCCGATTGGCCGTGGCGCGGCTTGGCGCTATCACCACTGGTGTTGCAGCAATTGTCATCACCGCCACTAACACTTTATCAAGAACCAAACTCCCCCGGCCGCGCCTGCTTCCCCGCCATCTCCACTCAACAGCTCGATACACCAGGTACACGATGCTTTCTACTACTCGCGCGTCCACCGCCCTGACCCTGCGATGTTTGTGTCCCCCAATTTCGATGTTCCGGTCGCCCCCGCGTCCGCGCCCGCGCCCCCCCGCAGTTCAAGCGCTGACATTGAGGTAGCGGCATTGCCATCCAGGAACATCGCCATCCGAGCCATCTCCACCTCGAAGCCTACAGCGCTCGCCTCCGCCGGCGGCATCACACATGTCGGACAGGAGACCGGTCTCACCGACCGTCCCGCGCGTCGTGAGGTTCTGCTTCCGTCGCAGGAGCGCCCCAAGAACGTGGTCGACTATGCGTTGTACGTCACCCATCACCCGCGATACCGGCGGTGCCGCCCCACACCCCGAGTGCGATGATGGCTAACGGAGTGATATCAGGACCACCCTCGATACGATGGCGAACTGGGCCCGTCAAGGATCGCTTTGGCCCATGACCTTCGGACTCGCGTGCTGTGCCGTCGAGATGATGCACTTGTCGACGCCCCGCTACGACCAGGATCGCATGGGAATTATTTTCCGTGCCTCGCCTCGTCAGTCCGATGTCATGATCGTCGCGGGTACGCTCACCAACAAGATGGCCCCTGCTCTGCGACAAGTCTATGACCAGATGCCTGAGCCCCGCTGGGTCGTCTCCATGGGTTCGTGCGCCAACGGAGGTGGATACTATCATTACAGTTACTCGGTCACTCGAGGCTGCGATCGTATCGTGCCCGTTGACGTCTACGTGCCTGGCTGCCCGCCCACTAGTGAGGCGCTGTGCTATGGTATCTTGCAGTTGCAAAAGAAGATGAGGAACACCAAGATCACCCGGATGTGGTACAGGAGGTAGATAGGTGGGGGGTTATTCTGTTCCGAGATGTTTGCTAGAATGCAGATAGGGTGTTTTTGGGGGGTACGTTGGGGTTCTGTACATTTTTTTTTTCGAGACGTGTGTTTGTCATGCCCTATTTTCTTTGGCTTTCCGCATTGTATCGTCTCAACTGCAATACAGGTTTACATTTGACTTCATCAGCGAAATTGTCGTCTGCTCTTCGCTTTGATTGTGAGGAGAAGCGGAAAATCCGCGAAGAAGAGGGAGTGAATGTGCTCTACCCGATAGGGCTGTACTTGGCCCCCCAGTTGGTGATCGGCACCGTATCTATGTCAGCGGCATGCTATCTGGGCATGCGACCTATCTGCGGCTCCCCGCTTTCTGAGACGTCACGACAAACAACCTCGACATCTACTCTGCACTACGGACGATAACCACACTCGCTTCATTATCTCCAGTTTTATACTTTAGGCATTCACCCGATCAAAAATGCTTGTGACCCGCGCTCTTCGATCCATTTCGTCACGGACTTCGAGTACCACAAGACTCGCCCTCACGTACAGCCGACGCTACAGTTCGGCTTCGAGCTCGCCGCCACAGATCCGTATCAATGCCGCTCGCCTGCAGTCCACCGTCGAGGAGCTGGCCAATCTCTCGGTCGCGAAGCCCCTCAATCACTCGTACATGCCTAATCCCCCCTCCAGATCGCCGGGCAGCACTGATCCTCGCAGCTATCCACTGCCAACGGGCACCTCTCTTCTCCCGCCCACAACCTCCCTCCGCCACTACCTTACCACAACGCTGGGTGTCACCCCGCTAATCGATGACCTCGGCTCTCTCTTCCTCCCTCTAGCCTCATCCCCGCGGCCGTCGGCGCCCTCCATCGCGCTCGGCGGGCCCCTCGACTCCTCTCCGCTCCCGCTCCTCGCCGCGCTCGAAGTAGTCCGCACGCTGCAGGACTACGCCGTTGAGACCACGCACCCAATAACCCTGATCGGCTGGTCATGTTCCAGCGGGAGCCGATTTCCACGGGCGCTCCTGGGCAGCGGCGTATGGGCGGGCCACGTGGGCGTCGACGAGGCGTGGGGCATCCGCGAGGTAGGCAGCGACCACGCGGGGCGGCGCACGGTGAAGGCGTGTCTGCGCGAGTCCGGGTGGCTGGGCTCGCTCGACGCCAGCGTGCAGCTCGGCGCGTACTTCGAGGCGCTCCCCACGAAGTGGATCGACGAGATTGAGATCGGGACTGGCGCGAAGGCGTGGAGGTGGATTGAGGTGTCTGTCAAGGGAGGCGATGCGCTCGCTGCTGCCGGCAGGTGTGTCCTCGCTGGGAGAGAGGTGGGCAATATGCTTAATGGCAGGGTGAGCACCGGCGTGTTCGAGGCGGCGAATGCGGGCTTTGCGGGCACGCCGAGGGAGGCGAAGTTTTCGCTGTATATTATGGGGAAGAATGTGGATGAGATTCAGGAGGAGGCGTTGAGGATGTTCGCGAAAATTGCGTTTGAGGAGGGCGGCGTTGTTGAGAAGGTTGAGGTCGTCATGGATGAGCCCGAACTCAGGTTTGATGAGCACTGTATCGCGGCCATCAGGGAGAGTTTGGAAGATGTGAGTGGCGGTGGCTTGCTGGGTGATCACGAGACGGGGCTGTTGGGTCCCGGAGTCAGCGTGGGTGAGCTCGGCGAGGGTACTGTCGTCGAGAATTTTGTGGAAAGCCCAATGGACGCTGTCAATACTGCGCGCAGAGGCGTGCCGACCGGTGTTGTCATGGTCCCGGAGGATAATGGTCCCGAGGAGTGGTGAGTCTTCCCGCCCCCCGTGCCCCGTTCGCGTACGTACGGGGAAAGAGAACAGATGCTGACAGATCGAACAGGGCTCTCGGAGCTCAGGTGTTGCTGGGTGCCGTGCTGGAGTGGGACCGGGTGCAAGGGGCTGCCGGCAACTTCACTGAGCGCGGGTTTTTGAGCATGTAGCGAGCCGAGGAGAGACATGAATTTGGCTTTTCTACATATGCCTTTGGAAATGAAGCGTAACCATCGCATTATATTTTTTCCGAAAGGGAAGGCCTTTGGCTGGGCAGGTTCCAGTTTCCGAAACGCCGTCCTCCGATAAGACTGATATGCCAGATGAGTGAGATCTCATGTTCGCCGCCATCGCTCCCATCCCACCGGCCATCATTCGTCCGACCCCAGTCCCGGCCCCCAACTTTGGAAGCCAGCCAACCAGCATCGATCCCAGCTCAAACCAACCCCACAAAAGCAATACGGCAGATGGTTTAGCGGTCGATCTCCGAACCTCAACACACCTCCATCCCCTAGATATCCCTAGCCTAATGCGGCACCGTTGCCGGCCACCGTGGCCATCAACAATTCAACAATCGCTATGACCTCTGCTTCTGCGTCTAACTTGCTCTCCCGACAGGACGCGTATATGCGTGAGCGTATAATAGCGTGATGTAAAAATCTCGGGCGTGTGTAGAGTATATATCCCCCTTTCCACTCCCTCAATCGAATCTTCCATCTCCAGTTCCACTCCAGTTTACTTCCTCACACACACACACATACACACTGCCCACTCGAATCCACCTCACAAACCCACACACACCCACCTCCACCAAAAAACCCACCCACCAAACCCCACAAGAAATGTCGTCCATCTTCCGCAGCACTTCCGGTCCCAAGCTTCTCTGCAGCGGTCCGCGCCTCCTCCGCACCGCCGCCGGCCCCAAACTTCTGGCGCGCCCGCTCTCGTCCGGCCCAAAGCTCCTCCGCACTGGCCCAAAACTCTTGTGCACCGGCCCAAAACTCCTCGCCCGGCCCATGTCCGTCGCTACAACTCCTGCGGCGACATCACAAGGCGCTGCTGCCGCCGCCGTGGAGGCCGCGCAGAGTACCGCGAGTTCGAAGGAACAGAAGGTATGTTTTACTTTACTCTACGATTACTACGATATGGGGATATAAGATGAACATGGCTAAAAAAACGTTCGCAACAGGAGTCGATGGACAAATGGCGTGGTTACGAGTCTGATGCCGAGCGTGAGGCTCTGCGCGCGGCAGAAGAGAGCGTCAAGTGGGCTTGGTCCAGGACGTGACGTAGCGTAAAATAACGTGGTTACGATTGGCTTTTTTCTTTTCTTTTGGGTTCGCGATCTGTAGCGTGTATTACTTGTTTTTCTAATCGTGTTTTGTTCTGTATGGTTTTTGGGCTTTTTGGAGATTTACGCCCAAGCTGGGTGGATGGGTGCGATGCTACACTATTGTCATCGCGAATGAAGGAATGATTCCTCCTCCTCCAACTCCTCCTGCTCCTGCTCCCGCTCCTGCTCCTCGGTATTGTGAGATCCTCTTGCTCCTCGGTATTGTGAGATCCTCGTGCACGTTCAAAAACCGTGCGATCCCATTGGCGCCCACACCGTAGGACTGCAGCCAAGCTCCAGCCAAGCGGGCTTGCGCCCCCGGACCCTCGGTTCATAACTCGGCTATATCCCCATACATAGCATCATAGTATGGAAGGTGTCAGTGTGTCAGTCGCTGTTTTAGATCTCTCACACCCCCTCTCACACACCCTCGAGCACACTACCTCCTACAGCTACAAAGTATGAGCTATCGGGGTGATATCTACCCATATCCCCACTCTATCTAGAGTAGCTACCGCACAATGCTGAGCATACTCTATCTGCACATCGGCACTTTTCGGGTAGTACCGTGTAGTGTGCGGTTTAAGGTGTACGACGCGTCCGGGGGAGCGCCGGAACGACGACGACGTACGAGGTGGCGCGAGAAGGACATGTGAGAGCTTGAGAGCCTGGGAGCTTGAGAGGATGGATGGATGGATGGTGGATGGATGGATGGATGGATGGATGGATGCTGGATGAATGTGCACATTCACCCGGTGGGGCGGGGGGTGGGGAAGTGTGCAGTGGTGCGTGCAGGTGCGCAGTGCACTGAGGAAGAAGGATGGGGGGAGAGACATGTGCGAGACGCTGATGATTCGTCAGTGCCAGTGTCGGATGCGGACTGGGGGAGGGGGGGCGATGCGGGTGGTGGTGCTGGTGGTGATGGTGGGGCGAGTTCGAGTGCTCGAGTGATTGGCACATGCACACAGCTTTACTATACACGGGGAAAGCAGGAGGCGATCCGCACGCCTCGAAAATCGCATGTCTGCACGCCTCAAATCTCGTACGTTCCACTCGCCCGCCCGCCAATGTCTCAGTCTCTCTCGGCGGATAAGATGTGGAGAACCGGTTGGTCTGGCCACCCCGTGTCAATCCCAATGCCAATCTGTAGCTTCTCGTAGTGAAGTCGAAGAAGAAGAGGCTCCTCCGTGGAAAAAGACTCCGAGTCCATACCTACTCCATCCACAGGACCGGAGATAAGTTACAACGTGATGCTCCGTTGTTCTTGTACTACCTATATGTAGAGTACTCGTACGTTGGAACACTACGAACCGGATAAAGAACATTCCATTCCATTCCCTCTCCCCCGTGGGCCAATCCAGTTCATCAGTTCTCACTCAACTCGGCTATCCTCGACAAACACCAATCGGCAAGATTGACGATGATTTTATACCCCGTGCTTCGTACGAGTTGGTTGGGATATGTACGGTACTCCATGGTCGTGAGATCGGCACGGCCTGATCTTGTGCTGCTCATGCTGCGCGGAGTTAAGCGCGAAGCTATTTATGTAGGAAGTAGATATTCGAACACGTTCGCCGTGGCAGCGAGAGTCTATTGATCTAGGTAGGTAGGTACTATATAACATACGACCTTCGGAATAATAGTAGTGCCGGTATATTAGAACCCGATCCCAAGACAATTGATGTGCGCAAGGAAACCCGCCGTCCTTCCTTACAGCCTACCTACCTATGTTAGCCGATGCCAGCCTCTACTATCTAGATTAGAGTAGAGTAGAGTTCTGAGTAGGTATCTATCGACGACAGGCGCTTGCACTTTAGCCGATTACCCTTTATAGATTCGCGGAAGACAAGAGTCCGGATGTTTTATACAAACTTGCGTACATATGCAGCCTACAGGAACAAGCCGCCTCGGACTCGGAGAGCTCAGAGAGCGAGGCGTTGTGGTGTTGTGGTGTTGTGGTGTTGTGGTGTTGTGGTGTTGTGGTGTTGTGGTGTTATGGCGCAGAATGGGAAGTATCATACTATGGGCGTGGACTGTGCGCGCGGGCGGCGGGCGAGTGGCGGGCGAGTGGCTGCCGTTATCGTTGTCGTTGTCGTTGTCGTCGTGAGTAGAGTACTTGAGGCATAATGGTGCTTCAACGGTCGCGGTATATACCGTTCCATAGACCAGACCTGACTAAGCTGATATGTGATTCTTATCGCGCGATTGATAGACAGACCCGGGCTTTCAGGAATTGATTCCCTACCGAGAGGATACCCGATGGTGTTGTGCTGCAGTGTGAAGAAAGGAAGAAAGGAAGGAAGAGAGAACAGAACAACCATCAGCAAGGCTGAGGATCAATGGCGAAAATGAGGTGGAACCGTGGAGGCTTGGAACGGACGGTCTGGTCAATAATCATATCGGATCAGGTCGAATCTCAGTCCCGTTCTCTATTTCGACATTCAGCAGTGAAAACATATGAGGCAGTTCACTGTAGATGTGTAACTGGCCGCTGTAGAACCCTACATACAACTTTCCGCGTAATACAGTAGATGACTTGGACAGAATAGAGCCTGGATTTAGCTACTGCTACGTTATCTACTGGTTTGTCGTCGCTGCTGTGTATACGAGGGTCTATAGTACCTAGCCGTCGAAGCAATGCTGGCCTCGCATCATCACGCAACACTCAAATCATCTTGGTGGGATTATGTTCAATAGGTACCATATATTTTGCTTTATATACTCTTTGCTTTAGAAGAGGCAGGAGGCAGCGATGCGGAGTGTGGTGAGGGCGCGGAAGAGTTGAGGGAGCGGACGAGTTGAGGGAACAGGCTACGAGTCGTCGGCGCGGCCGTTGCCTTCTCCTAGTGCTATTTATTTGGTGCATTCATGTATTGTCGGGAAAGGCCAGGGCGGAGAGTAGGGAAAGCCACATCGGGCCGCTCGGTGACAGTCGAGTCGGACAGTGGCGTGGAAACGGGTGGTGTACGGGTAGACATTGTCATGATCTACACGGGTCGCATGCAATTAATGATTAAACCAAAAACAAAACCCATATATTTTGCTTTATATACTCTAGTCTGGAAAAAAAAGCAGCGAAATGTATTACCGTGTCCTCGAGGAGCACGGCTATCTCAAGTAACAAGCCCATAACCGTGGGCGGAGTCGCTTTTCCCTTTTCTCGAAAACAAAATAACGCCTGCCCTTCCCGAAAACAAAATAACACCAGCCCTTCTCGAAACAAAATAACTCCTGCCCTTCCCGAAACATAATAAACCCACCTCAGTGTCCACAGCAAAACCCATTCTGACGCCGGAGGCGTTAAATTCTTGGGTAGCCTCCTGCTGACCTCCTCCTCCCCCACCACCCTCAGCAGACTTCCCAAGTCCATCGCCTTATACCTCTCGCAGACATCTTTGTGGTGTTTGTCTTTGAAGATCCCCGCAAAGCACTGGATAGCCACGTAGCTCTCCGGGCGACCACTCTTCAGCTTTTCAAGAGTGAGCCCACTCTGGTCGATCAGACTGGTGATGGTATCGCAGCTCGGATGCTTGCCGGAGTCAATGGCATTAGGCATTTTGGAGGGGGTCCGTCTAAGATCCATCCGACACAAAGCCACGAACTTTTCCAGTGGATCCTTGATCTTGTAACCGATGTGATTACCGCAGTTCTTGCGTGCTATGGTCTTGGACCGCCCGAGGTCGTCGCCGCCAAAGCCGACCTCCTGCCAGAACTGCTCCCTATCGATACCCCATGGCCCGCAGTTGCAGGGCACGGCTTTGATCGAGTTGCGGGCGTCCAGGTTATGCATGAGCTTGTGCGGTGGGTAGTGGCCATCGACGACGGTAGACCAGCTGTGCTCGGAGAAACAAACAGGGATGGTGAAGACGCCTGGAGTGCGTGCATCGATTGACGCCTCGAAGCTGTCCTGGCTTATACTCTCGACGGTGTTGAGCCGCGAAAGCGAGTTGACATCATTGGCATCGCGAGAATCGTCGTAATACCCTCGAACCAAAGACTCGATAACATCCGAGGTGTTAATATTCCATGGCTCCTCTTCCTACATTTCCTTTCCGGGGACCCGCTCGTTGTGCCAGTCAAAGCTAGTTCCCGCGTCGTTGAATCGGTACATGTAGCAAACCTGATCGTCGATACACGCCTTGAAGTCCATCGAACCCGTGTTGTCTCGGCGGCAATTCTGCGCATTCATCGGCCGCTCGGACGTAGGCCGATGCGGCTTCGTGGTCTTTCGATAGTCGGCGGTTCACATGATGTAGATGGACTGCAACCGAAAAGCGTGGTTGAGAGCCTTGAGCATTACGGCACGCTTGATCTTACTGCGAGGGTGTCAGTGGAGCTCCAAAGTTTGCGGAAAGGAAACTAACGCTTCCATCTGTCCGGAATGGTAATAGCCAACTTCGCCATCTCGACCGGCTGGCAAGAATGTGCCCAAGTAGATGATATCCGTCAGCAAGCTGGAACCATCGTCTCGGAGTCCATAGCCCAAGAATATTTTATCGGCTGCCTCCGCGAGAGAGTTCCGCGAGACTTCGACAGTCTGCATAGTCCAGCTCTGAAGCCAAACTTTATTTTGGCTCACAGATGCAAGGCTCCCCTTGGACAATAACCCCATCTGTATCTTAACACTTCAATGACTCAGCAATGCCCCGAGACCCATCGACACGTATTCCTTTTTCTTGACATTGCGGATGCCTCCTTCCATGAGTTACGCAGTACTCAGCACCGTCAGAATGGTCTTCTCCATCAGCTCCACACGCTGGCTAGCCGCCTTCAGGCCCGTCTCAATGCTTTCCATCTTGACCTTTTCACGTCCGACATTGCTGTAGGCAACATCCAGCATATTGGCGCGTACCCCAGTTTGGAACTCCTTCATCGCCTTTCTAAAGTAGGTGATCCTCGCCTTGTCGGCATTGAGTCTACAGCCCAAGGCTTCCTCGATGGAATCCAAACTGAGAAGGGGGGGAATGAATCCGGCCACCTGTCGAAGCGCAAAATTCGAAAGTTTTAGGGCGTACTTAATCTATGGACTGCTCCGAGTGTCTCCAGCTTTGGAAAGGTGCTCGGCCATCGCCGCCGAAATCTCTGCTACGTTCCCCTGTGCCGCGAGCAGTCCGTTACTGAGAGACTTGAGCGTCTCTGCTAGGTGTTGCGCGGAGAGGAAGGTGAAATACACGGCGCGGGCCTCATCGATGTTGTCCTGCAGCTTGCGGACGACAGAGGAACAGGACGGGGCGCAGCGGTGAGGCGTGGAGATTCCGTAGTGGAGATTCGGATCGCCGAGGTGTGTGGCGGCCAGTGAGCTCAGGATTCCACTGGATCGGAAGACCGGCGTGGACTGCTGCTGCAGCGCATACTCCTTCAGGAACTCGCCAGTTCCCGAGGCCACGAAATTCCCAGACGTCAACTCGAAAGAAGGTGAGGCGCAGATTGTGTCTATGGCCTCCGCCGTGAGGGGACGGTGGAGGAAGGACGCGCTATCGTCCTCCATTCCAGCGTATTCCTCCTCATTTTCGTCGTACTCTGTGCCGTTGTCTTCAATGTCGGCATCGGTGCTGGTGGTGGTGGCAGACGGTAATTCCTTCCTCAAAAGGACAGGCGGCAGGAGGCTAAGGTCGATATCGACCGCTGTTGAGTTGTTGGAACCGGTGAGTCCTTGCTTCAAGATGGCATCGATCTCGATGGTGCGTCATGGGAGGCTGGCCGGTGTATGCCGGCGCCACCGCACCTTCAGTTCCCAACCCTTCGGGTAGGTATAACAAGGCGAAGTCGGTGGGTACGTTGGTAGTAGCACCGTAACTGCCCATCACCGTACTATTATTCATAGTGGCGGTGATGGTGAAGATATTGACGGACATCTATTCGCCATATGATTAGCACAGCCACCAAGACTCAAAATCGAACGATTGCTCAAGTACCACGAATATCTGAATGCTTCTGGGTTTCAAGTCTCCAAACCGAGGAATATCGAATAGGTTGAAGGTAGAATCGAAGAGAGTGGGGACAGGGGGTGCTCGCGGGCAACATTTATAGAAATAATTCAAGTCAATTATCATGGCTTCGGCCAAATTTGGCTTTCTCCATGCGACCTGTCTCGCCCAGCTCATCAGTCAAATGACTATCCATACGACCTGTCTCGTCCAGCTCATCGGCCATATGACGAATCATTCGAGAGCTTTTTCCACCCGAACATCAGTCTTCAACAAACTTCAAACTTAACCCTCGCCACGAGTGATTCATTGTGACGCTAGAATTTTCATTCACTCGCATCAGACGTTGCTGATGTGCGAGAATCTTTCGCGGCCCTCTGCGAGTCTACCATAGACTCTCCAAGATTCTAGGTAGGAGCTTTTGAACGGAGGATGAGCTTTTGCAATCGCCATTACTCTCGCCCTCGTCGAAGTCGATATACGGCTAAGTTCGAATGACCGTTGAGTTCGAATGAAGGTCGAGTTCGAAGGACGGTTGAGTTTGAAGGACGGTTGAGTTTGAAGTAGAGTCATGAACCATTGATGCAGATGAAAGTTCGGCGCTCGTGAAAAGATGACTTCCGGAGAAGCAACATGCCGCCCGGTTTTGCAGACGGCTCTTTTGCCACCACCCCTCCGAGCCGGAGGCTAGATCGAGAGGAGAGCACACACAGAAGAAAGAGGAGATATAGAAATTAATCGTCTATTCGATAGAGGATGATCGAGAAAGAAGAAGAAGACGATCCCGCCGGGGCAGGTCATAAGTCACGAATAGAGAAATTGTATGAGAAAGTAGAAGCGCGTCCGCAGAGCCGATGATATGTATAAAAGGGCACACTAGAAGAAAGCAAGACGGCTCTAGACCGAAGAAAGCAACAAGCAAAGAAATCAGATGATGAACGATACACACTTCCAGAAAAGTGCGGCCCCTCTCGGAATAAATAAAACAGATCGTCCAACTTTGGCCGACTGCGCTAGACCATGTCGGGCGCAACATCAACTTTCACCGACACTGCATCGTCGCACCACCGCCGAGAACAAAAGCGAACAAAACAAACAGAATCAACGAGCAAAACAAAACAGGTCCTCCCCTGCAGCCCCAGGATCGACAGCCGGTCCCAACATCTTGACAACAAGTCCGCCCAAGGTCCTCAGCCAAGGGTCCAAAAATGATGCCAAGACGCCAGTTCCAGCTGCGTCCCACAATACCAAACGTTGATGCCCACTACTAATCGCAATCGTTTTCTCCCGCCGACAGGTCCTCCTCTCACTCCCTCCTCTCACCAACAGCTCCTCCTCTCACCAACAGCTCCTCCTCTCTCTCCACCACACCGGGTGTTGCGATGGCGCAGCTTTGCGCCGAGAGTGACGACTTTCGTGTGAGGCGAGGGGTTGCTACCGCCGTTGCGAGGACGGAACTTCATTGATACAGTAGCAAAAATGGGGGTTTCTTCCTTTTTTTTTGTATGTACATAGCACCCTCGGATTGACAATACATCAAACGTTTGGTTTTCTTTTCTTTTTTCATACCTGATCAACACCGTATCGACGGATCTGCTCGATTTTATAGTACGGTGTTAATATTATCGTCCTTTTTGGTATGTACAGCAGGGGGGCTCGTGTACACACGAGTATTGATATTGGGAGACCTCCGACCGGTACGGGAAACTGGTGAGACTGATTGGATTGACTACCTAGAAAGCAACAAGAAAAGAAAGCAGCCTATGTTCTTCAGGCCGAACAATTTCGAAGTATCTCCGCGATGTTAAAAAATAATGTCTGTGGTGATGATAATGTCTGATGTCGCGTGTCTTGTGTTTTGAACAACAGAACAGACGAACATAAAAGTAGCAACAGAGGACATTTCAACGTTGAGGCGACCGAGTCGGTCTGGCCCCCGAATCCCACAACATGCACCTACTACATCGCCTGTTCCACAAAGGACCACCTACGGCGTATCTGGAATCGTGACGCGCTCTACTGCACAGTACCTGTCAGTCGCTCACACTGTGGTTTACCTTGGGGCTGTGATATGAGGATCGATTTGCACTGGATGGAGGCAGGCGAGCGAACCGGAGGCACTCATTGGCCGTGACCGTCTGCCGCCACATCGAACTTGAGGCCCGTTTCGTTGGTTCGGCAATATAAATATCCACATCGCCCTTTTTTGGGCCGATATCTCCAGCATTTTGGGACGACAGACAGTCAGTGTTTTCCATCAAAAGCCATCGTCCAAATAACCCACCGAACTCTACCTATTCCCTCCTCCCACACTAGACGACCGAACGGCGTATCTTCGCAATGTACGTACAGCACAACAACTCAACACCGAGTGCTACATCATCCGTCATCCGTCACCCCCATCATCCTCGGCCACTTCTTGGTAACCATGGCATCCTACCATACCGGTAGGCCCCTGCTGCGTAGCCGACATGACGGAATGTATGACGGGGGGAGAGGCGGGTTGGATATGGGCAAAACTAGTCTGCACCCAGAAGTACATTGTACTGACCTACGTGTACTCGGCGGTGACAAGGCTATCTACTACCTAGTAGTAGTTTCTGCGAGGCACGCACCAAGGTTTCGAAATTGCTGCAGGATGTCACTGTTCCCGGGTTCTTTCGACACGAAGAAAACTCCTACATACCGGTACATACAATCGACGGCCGTCGTCCACTCGCGACAAGAGTTATTTTGGGCACTCGATTCTCCTCACAGATAGAGTATAGCCAGTTACGACTGGTTAGTACATATGAGCGACAAGATGCTTAGGACAATTTCGCTTCCCCAAACCCGATGATGTAGAGTACCTGATTTCTTGGTTTCCTTGTTTTTCAATGGGGAGGGGAGTACCAGGCGAACGGTAGTTGGAGTACGCGTGTTGCAGCGAGATTCGATTGGTGGCTGGGGGGGCAAGGGGCGGATTGTGCCGACTCAGCCGGTGCGCCTCATCAAACAAGCTTCCGCCTACCGCTGGCCCGCTGGCCAAGAAAGCTTGTCAACGGTCGCTACGCCACATCCAGCAACTGGCTGGCGCTAGAGTGGAGTCCACGTGAAGAAGCATCCCACCACTGGCGATCAATCGGTAGTCTTAGAGAATGACGTCATTGCCGGCACGACGCATACGGCAGCAACACAACACAAACGCCACAAGAGCAAAAAAAAAGAGAGGCAAGTCCGGTTTCGTTACTTGCAGCTCACCCGTTTCCTTTCCTTTATTACCCTCTTCACCCCGTCCATCCCTCTCTCCTCTCCATCCCCCTCAATCAACAGGGCCAGCGAAAAACAACGACAACCCCGTACCCCACAACCACCACAACCACCACCCCCCTCTCATCCCTCCTCGATCGTTCAACGATCTCCAGTAAAAAATGGGCCTCTTCAACCGTCGCGGTAACACCGCGGCTGCTGGCACTGGCACTGCGCCTGCTCACCAGTACACCGAGTATCACACGAATCGCCGTCCGCCCATGGGACAGTGGTTCCGCACGGTCTGGCTCGACCTCCTGACTATGGTCGTTCTCGGAGCTGTCGGTCTTGGTGTAAGTGGCCCTCTCGCTGTCAGACAACAACCGCTGAATGGAAAACACAGGTTTACTACGCCCCTCCCGCCCCGACTCGCTCTTTCCCCGTCTACTTCCAGGATGGCGAAATCGTGTACCCGCAGTTCGCCTACCCCCTGCGCAAGAACATCATCCCCATCTGGCTCGCTGCGTTCCTGGCCAGCATCATCCCCATCTTCATCATGGCCTGCATGCAGATCCGCATCCGCAGCTTCTGGGACTTCAACAACGCTGTCATGGGATTGCTTTACGCTCTCATCAATGCTGCCGTGTTCCAGGTCTTCCTGAAGTGGTTGATCGGTGGTCTGAGGCCTCACTTTTTGGCGGTTAGTTGTCCATGTCCTTCTACTTCTTTGTGCCGTACTGATGGATTGTGATGCTAGGTTTGCAAACCTCGCATTCCCGAAGTCGGCGTTGATGGTGTCACTGGCCTTCTCAACACCGGAAACGGCCTGAGACAGATCATGTACACCCGTACCATCTGCTCCGGAGATACGAAGGAGATCAACGATTCTCTCGAATCGTTCCCGTCCGGCCACTCTACTGCTGCCTGTAAGTACACACGGCGTCCCCTCCCTTCAACCTCGGATAGCCCCCGATACTAACACTTCACAAGTTGCGGGTCTCGTCTTCCTGTACCTGTACCTCAACGCCAAGCTCAAGGTCTTCTCCAACTATGCGCCGCACATGTGGAAGCTCACCGCACTCTACGCCCCCATCCTCGGTGCCACCTTGATCGCCGGTTCCCTCACTATTGACGAGTACCATCACTGGTACGACGTTGTCGCCGGCGCCATCATCGGTACCATGTTCGCTCTGAGCGCCTACAGGATGATGTACGCCAGCATTTGGGACTTCCGCTTCAACCACGTTCCCCTTCCCAGGGGCAACATGAGAGGCTTCCACTACGGATTCAGCGGCGAGGATGGATGGGGCGAGGCTGTTGCCACTAGGAAGGCGGGCTGGGGCGAGGGCGAGGGAATGGCCACGGGCGCTCCTTTCGACGCTGCTCACGGAGCCATGGGTGGTGCCGGTGGCGGTCTTAGAGGGATCCTGAACGGCGGAAACCACAATGGTGCTACTCACAACACTCACAAGGTGGAGGGTGTGGTCTAAAAACTGGACTGATTCGTAATGACTGAACGATCTGCGCGGATCATCTGATGATTGTACTTGAGACGGAGTTAATGTGGTGTAATTGATCATTGGTGTCCGCTCTTGTTTTCTTTTCTTTGCTGTTTACTCATGTTCATGAGAATAATACCTTACGTTTCTTCATCAAATGGATAGACCTAGAACTGTGAATGAAATCAACTCGAAATGTGCCTAGATACTGGTACTTCAAGCCCACGAATCGCCGCCATACCTAAGCCACGTCACTCCCCACCCAAGTGACCCAACTATGGCAACGACAAATCCTTCTCAACCAGTCCAACCGGCCATCCGCGAAGCTGCATCCTATGCCGGGGGTCTGATAAAAAGACACAGCCGTTGCGAGCAACATTTCCTCCAAGACGACGGATTAACTAAAATTTCCGGTGGCGCCATACCACAAGCGGCACGCATTGAGGTTGAGGGTTGAGATTGAGGTTTGCCGGAGGTTGCATCCGGGCGATGAAAGAAGGTGCTGACATGGGGGGTTGGGGAGGCCGGGGGGACGCAAACGGCCGGTCTGAATATGCGGGAACCCGGGAATTTTACATGGAGGTACCGGTATGTAGTGTATGCAACAGGACTTGGACGGACGGCTTGTATGGCTATCTAAGATGAAGGTGAAGGATAAGATCGACCGGTTTGCGGTTTGCGGTGGGCGGTGGGCGGTCAGTCATGGCTGCGTAGGACTGTCGAGCCCAGAGTCACAAGTGATGACTCGACCTCCGCGTGTTGTGATTTCCGCCGCATTCACAGCAGCATTATCTCCAGCACCCATATCCATATCCTACTGCTCTTTCTCACGTCTCTATATCTCAAACCCTCCCTCGAGCACTCCTTCCACACCGAGTGCTACCCTATGACTTCCTCCCAAACTCTAGGTCCCGCCCGCGACAGCCAGTACCCCTGCTAGTGCGTGCGGCTTAACATTTTTTTCCTGCATTGGCCAACCAACCAACCTTCATCCCGCCGCCGCCGCGCACAGCACAGCATCGCAACCGCATCCACCACACTCCTCCAACCGCCACAATGGCCCCCAAAAAGACTCTCACGCTGAACGAGCAGCTCGCGCTGCTTGACGATCCTGCGCCGCGCGGTATGCTCGCCTTCCCCCCCTTCCCCCCACCTCCCCCGCGCTCTCCAGATGCTAATGTAAGTGCGCTGTCTGTCTAGATTTCGATCCCGAAGGCCTCGACGATGAGTTCTCTGCCGACGGCGAGGAGGCGCCTAGCGATGATGGTAGCGGCAGTGAGGATGAGGACGACGACGAGGGCGTAGACCGTGCCCGCGAACACTACGTCGCCGTCGGAAAGAGCGCTCTGAGGAAGAAGGGTGCGCTCGCGCTCGCGCCGCTAGGGAAGAAGTATGAGGGTGCGAGGGTTAGTAGGGATAAACTCTACGATTCTGATGAGGAGGAGGAGGATGAGGATGAGGAGGATGATGAGGATGATAGTGGTGAGGAGGGCGTGGCTATCGAGGACGTGATGGAGGGGGATATTAATTTTGGAGTTGGCAGTGATGACGATGAGATTGATAGCGATGATGCGCTGGGGAGTGATGGCGGTGATGAGGGACGGTTTGCGGGGTGGAAGTTCAGTGGTAGTGCGACGACGAAGGGGGGCAAGGTGCCGAAGAGGGGAGATCAGGTTGCTGGTAGCGACAGTGAGGAGGAGGAGAGTGGAGATGAGGAGGAGGAGAGTGGAGAGGAAGGCGAATCTACAGGGGACGATGAGGAAAGCGACAACGAGAGTCAAAGTGGTGACGAAGAGGACGGAAGCGAGGAGGAAGATGAAGATGAGGACGAGGAGGAAGAGGAGAAGCGACAGGCTCTGTCGAAGATGATGGCCGACGAGAAGAAGTACTGCCCCTCCCTCTATGTTGTATTCTGTTGTCTAACCTCACAGGGCCATCTCCGAGAACATCACGAAAGCCGCCCAAAGCGACGCCGAAAAAGGTATCGCTGTGCGACAGCAACAAAAGACCTTCGACTCTTTCCTTGGTGCCCGAATCAAGCTACAGAAAGCCCTGACCGCGGTCAACTCTCTTCCTCCCACAAACCTCCAAGCAGCGCTTCCAGCTACACCCGAAGCGCAAGAGACATGGAAAGCGGCGGAGGCGTCGGCTATCAAGCTGTGGAATACCCTTCACTCGCTCCGCGTCGATATCACCTCTTCCCGCACGCCGAACCTCAAGAAGCGGAAGGCGGATGAGATCGATGAGGATACCCCAATAGCCGAAATCTGGAAGAAGATGGCCAGGTTGGAGACCGAGGTTACGCCCTGGCGAGAGGGCGTTCTGGAGAAGTGGTCCAACAAGACACAAACAGTATCTACTGTTGGTGTCGGAAAGAAGCTCAACAACGCAACACCACGCTCGCTCACTGCGTCAATTCGGGAATCCCTCTCCACCGATCACGAGCGCCTGATATCTCGTACCCGCACGCCCCGCTCTTGTGCGCCCATCCAGGCAGCAAATGACGATATCGAGCAAGATCCCGAGATCTTCGACGACACGGATCTCTACCAGCAGCTGCTCAAGGCGCTTGTGGACCAACGTATGGTCGACTCCTCAGCCGGAGGTGCGCTGCAGTGGACGGCGGCCATGCGTGACGCCAAGAAAAAGAAGAAGGTGGATACCAAAGCCAGCAAGGGACGCAAGCTCCGATACCATGTGCACGAGAAGCTGCAGAACTTTATGGCGCCTGATCCGAATAATGGATGGCAGGAAACGCAGATTACGGAGTTGTTCTCGAGCTTGCTCGGCCAACGTGTCAGGGTCGACGAGGACGAGGATGAGGACGAGGATATGGAGGATGTGGTTCCCGATGATGGTCTGAGACTGTTCCGGTAGAGAGTCCTCCGGAAAGTAGATGCAGATGCAGATGCAGTCGAGGCCAAGATCTGGGGATGGGAGTACCCGCTGTCATGTAGATAATTGTGACCAAAAGTTGGAGTTTGTTTATTAGGGGATCTATACCATCTGCAAATGCAGGTACTCTATCGACTTTGCTACCCCACCTCTCGTCCGTTTTTTTTATGTATTTTTCGTTTTATTATTTGAGGGTGGGGGGTTTCGACTCTCGAACGTTCTGTTTTCGTTCTCGTCCCAAGCAGACCAAGGCCCCTCGTCTCCAGCCCATACACCCAGGCGACCGCAATTAAAATGAGGGATATATCGGACCCGATACGGCGGCGGATGAGGCGGAAAGTACGGTTCATCTTGCTTACCCCGCAAAACCTCAAAACAGTGCCCACCTCGGCATCTGGGGGGCTCAATACTCTACATCCTCATCACTGAATAAATCGCAACGAGATGAGGATAAGTACTCTACCGGTCTGACACATGCAACTGTTCCTGAATCTCGATTGCTTCGCTTCTCCGAGATGATGATTGGCCATAGTTAGCAGGAACCCTAACCTCCGCAGATTTCCCGCGTCCGCTGGCGCGGACCGGTAAAGCTGGTTGAGCTTTGACTGGCCTTGTCGATCGCCGTTAGGAAAAAAAAAAGTTGTGAATTTTCCCGGCGCCAGAGTGGATACAGCATGTATGTAAGACATAGAAGGACGTTGACTCACCTCACCTTTAGCCCTTCAATACCTTTGGAGCTTCTATACCTTCAATGGTCTGGTTTGCTCTATGAGCTGCGGCTTTAACTTCAACTTCAACATTCTCCTTCCTCCATTCCTACTGCAATTGAGATCGAAATCTTTTTCCGATTCTATCTATACAACTTGACAATTGAGATCGAAATCCTTTCCGGTTCTATACAACTCGACAATTTCAACTATGGCACCTCCTCCTTCAGCTGTCGCAGACGATGCGATCCTTTCGAATGGGTACAGCGACGACGAAACACTTCTACGGAGAAATCCGGTCAGCGCTCAGTGGATCATTCAGAAGTTCGGAGGTACTTCGCTCGGGAAGTTTGCAGAGGGGATTGCCGAGGATATCGTCAAGTATTCCACCCAGCTGCTGGTGAAGGGAGTGCGAGCGATGTAACTGACAGTCCCCAGGCCCAGCACTGACAACCATCGTATCGCGATCGTCTGCTCGGCCCTTAGCACCGGAACCAAAGCGGAGGGCACAACCTCGCGCCTCCTCCGGGCGGCCGCCGCAGCGCTCCACCCACGTTCTAAGGAACATAATGAGATCGTCGCCGCGATCGCTTCGGACCACCTGGCCGCCGCGAAAGAGTTGATCTCCTCTGCCGAGCTGCAGGCCGAATACGCCGCCTCAGTGGAAGCCGAATGCACCCGCCTGCTCTCATTCCTCTCGGCTGCCCAAGTCCTCGACGAGATTTCGCCGAAGACGAAGGACATCATCATCGGCGCCGGCGAGAAGCTAAGCTGTCTCTTCATGACGGCGCTATTACGGGACCGCGGAGTGGACGCTGAATACGTCAACCTGGAGAACATAATCCACCCCGCCTCTACCGGCGCAGCCCTCACGCAGGAATTCTATACCGATGTGGGCCTTTCGATTGCGGAGAGGGTGCGTGCGTGCGGAGACCGCATCCCAGTTGTCACAGGCTTCTTCGGCACCGTGCCCGGCTCGCTGCTGGCGAGCATCGGGCGCGGGTACACGGACCTGTGTGCGGCGCTGCTGGCTGTGGGCATAGGCGCGGAAGAACTACAGGTGTGGAAAGAGGTGGACGGGATCTTCACCGCGGACCCGCGCAAGGTTCCGCAGGCACAGCTTATCCCGGTGATCACACCCGAGGAGACGGCGGAGCTCACCTACTGGGGCTCGGAGGTCATCCACCCCTTCACGATGGAACAGGTCATCGGTGCGAAAATCCCCATCCGCGTCAAGAACGTGATGAATCCTGCGGGTCATGGAACCGTCATCTTCCCGGACGACCTCATGGAGGGGATGCCTTCTCCCGCTGCGGTGCTCAAGCCGAGGTTTAAACGCCCCACTGCTGTCACTACGAAGACCGACATCACTATCCTCAACGTCCGCAGCAATAGAAAGAACTTGTCGCATGGATTCTTGGCGGGTATCTTTAGGATCCTCGATTCGAGACGGCTTACGGTGGACATGATCTCGACGAGCGAGGTGCACGTGTCCATGGCGCTGCATACAGACACGCCGGCACGGCAAGTGGCGGTCATGGTTGCGGCAAAGGAATTGGAGAACTGGGGCACCGTCGATATTTCTAGAGGATTGACGATTCTGGCGGTGGTCGGGAAGCACATGAAGAAAATGGTTGGAGTTGCCGGAAAGATGTTTCAGACTCTGGCGCAGTCGGGTGTCAATATTGAGATGATCTCGCAGGGTGAGTTTCTCTCCGTTTCCGACGACGATGGTGGTGGTGGTTGTGGTTGTAGTGGTGGTGGTCCTAACACACGGTGACAGGTGCGAACGAAATCAACATCTCGTGCATAGTCAAGGAGCACGATGCCCTCAAGGCGATGACGATTCTGCATACGAGATTATTTCTATACAGTGAGGACGACGCATAGGTATCCACGGGTTGATGATGGTTGGCTGGCCAGCGGGAGTTTTGTTTTACGGACTATATCCTTGGGTTTAGGTTTTTCTGTTTGGGGTAAAAGCAAGTATATGGACTAGGTTTGATTTGGCCTGTTAGAAGGATTTAAGGCCAGTTTGGACAGCCTCAGTTTTAGCTAAAACTGTCAGCTTTTCGAGGAACTGAGCAAATGGAACTAAGACCCCGTTTGGATGGCACAAAAACTTAAAAAAAAAACCCTGAAACTGTGCGGCTCCAGCGACGAAACTGGTACTGACCTCTGGAGGTCAGTTTCTTCACCGGCACTCAGTATCGCATTTTAACTTCAACCATGGACTCCCTTTACGGGGAAGAGAAAAAAGCGGGGAACTGAATTTCGCTCTAAAACTGGAACTGAAAACTGAGGCCATTCAAACGGGCCCTTAGATGATGAAATAGCGGGCAGAGCTATAGATTTCTGTTTGGCTTCTTCCCTGCCGTATTTGAGTGCTCGCGGCGATTGAATTCATTAGGTGTCTATTTGGCGAGCAAATGACCATTGAACCGCATTCATTCCAGAGCCAGAGCCTCCACCATCAACCCTATCACCTCGTACATACCATACTCAGCAACGGTCATCCCCCTGCATGTTGTCCGACAAGTTTACATACCGCACAGGTCGACATTGTTGAAATCTGGCAGGCGGGTAACGGACCTATCGATAGATGATCTTATCTACTGCATCGCAGCAGGTGATTACGCATTGGGAATCCACAGCCGAGGCCACCTGAAACGGTCAACGTTGCAGGGGAACCTTGCGGTTCGGTGGTGTCGGCTCTTCGAAAGGCTCTGGGTTTGTCTCTCGTTTGCGCGCGGCGAGAGTGTGGGGTCGGACCGATGTGTCTTTGTCTTTGTTGCGGGGAAGCGCGGAGGCCATGTGGAAAACGATATGAGAGACGGGCTTACGAGTGTCCGCGCCTCAGTCGGACCGCTTCTCTGTCGCGGCTGATCCTGTGGAGATCGTGAGCGATTAGTTGCTTCGGAAGACTTGTATCCTACCAGCACGCGGGCACCGGTGGAATGTTCTGGTGACGGTGTTCGGTTTCGTGCATGGAGGTTCCGCATCGTCGAATCGATCCTGCCATCGGCGGGCAAGGGGGAGAATCTTGAGTAGCGTGGGGGAAAAGCACCGTAGCGTCTCCTTACGCCATCCCTACTCGGGCAATAGCGCAGCCGACGAAAAAAAAAAAGTCAGGACGGCGCCGCTGACTGGGAGAAAACAGAGAAAAGAAAGAGACCGGGCACCCGCGTTCGCTCTCCCCCTCACCGTCATCTGTGTGCCATCCAACCTTCAACCTTCAACCTCCAACCTCGCCCGCGTCCAACCCAATTTTCACTACCGGTTCGCCTTTGTATGCACTCTGCTACGAGGCCTGCTGGTTTGTGCTGTGAAGGAATCTCTTAAGGTGTCAACCAGAATCAGGCTGTTCGTTTTCTTCTCCTCAAACGACACAGACAGAAAGAGAGGTCAGTGGTTCCGCTGTCATTCAATTGCAATTGTTCTTCCGCATCCGCTCGCCATTGTCCTCAAGCCACCTCCTACGCGAGCATCGGGCGTCCAGACCACTCCCTCACCTCCTTCACCGCCCTCACCGCTCTCGCTTCAGATTGGCCCTTTTGGCTGTCGCTATCCGGTTCAGTGGCCCTGACTGACATTCCGCTGCAGTTGTTCTCTTTCACCCGGCCATCAGCTCTCGCTTCCTGTCCAAACTGCTCTTCGACCGTCGCTGTCGCTGCTACTCTCGCCGTTCACAACTCTTTCGCCGCCCTCGCTAGACTTTCGCTCCCTCAGACTAGTTTTATTGCACTTCTTCGCCTTTCGTCAATCGCCCCGACATGGTTCACATCAGCGAGAAGCTCGCCGACAGCGAGCAGTCGAAGAAGACCATCTTCTCGTTCGAGTTCTACCCCCCGAAGACGGGCCAGGTATGTTGCTACGTCGCTACAATTCTCTTCCTTTAAGTCGCGTGACGCTAACGGCGTTTGCAGGGTGTCCAAAACCTCTATGACCGTATGATCCCCGGTCACTTTTGGGACGATCGCATTCCCGGTTGCTGACGGCATGACAGGTATGGATCGTATGCACTCCCTTGGTCCCCAGTTCATCGACATCACATGGAACGCCGGTGGCCGCCTCTCGAAGTTGACCTGCGAGATGGTCAATGTCGCCCAGTCGGTTTACGGACTGGAAACCATGATGCATTTGACCTGCACGGGCATGCCCAAGGAGAAAGTCGACGAAGCATTGAAGGAGGCGTACAAGGCGGGCTGCACGAATATTCTGGCCCTGCGTGGTGATCCCCCGAGGGAGAACGAGAAGTGGGAGGCCGACCCAGATGGATTCCATTACGCCAAGGATCTCGTGAAGCACATTCGCGCCAACTACGGCGATTACTTTGATATCTGTGTTGCCGGATACCCTGAGGGCTGCGAGGAAGACACCCCACCGGATTTGTTGCTGCAGCATCTGAAGGAGAAAGTTGATGCTGGTGCCACCTTCATCATCACTCAGATGTTCTACGATGTCGAAATCTTCCTGGACTGGGTACAGAAGTGCAGGGACATCGGCATTACCGTCCCCATCATCCCCGGTATCATGCCCATCCACACGTATGCGGCATTCATGAGGCGTGCGACTTGGACCAAATGCCATGTCCCACCCCGGTGGCTCGAACTGCTGGAGCCGGTTAAGAACGACGACGTTGCGGTTCGTGAGATTGGGCGGGACCTGGTAGTGGAGATGTGCCAGAAGATCATTGATTCGGGAATCCACCACTTGCATTTGTATGCCTCACATCCTGCACCCTCGCACGTGTGAGCATCTGCTAACGGTTCTGCAGTTACACCATGAACCTGGCTACTGCTACACGCATGGTCTTGGAGGGCCTGAACTTGATTCCCACTTTGGACCAGGCTCACCCGCCTCTGCCCTTCCGCCCATCGCTTGGCTTCAACCGCAAGAGCGAGAACGTCCGTCCTATCTTCTGGAAGAACCGCAAGGCATCCTATGTCCAGCGCACCCAAGACTGGGACGAGTTTCCTAATGGACGTTGGGGTGATTCACGGTCTCCCGCCTTCGGAGAGGTGGATTCATACGGCATTGGCCTTCGTGGCTCCAATGAGTCCAACATCAAGCGCTACGGAGAACCCAAGACGATCAGAGAGATTGCCGACACTTTTGCTCGCTACATGAGTGGAAAATTGGCCACCCTTCCGTGGTCCGAGTCATCCATAACCGCCGAAGTCGACGTGATCAAGGATAGGCTGATCGACCTCAACCGCCGCGGTTTCCTGACCATCAACTCCCAGCCCGCAGTCAACGGTGTCAAGTCGTCCGATCCGGTTTATGGTTGGGGTCCCCGCAACGGATACGTCTACCAGAAGTCGTACCTTGAGCTCTTTGTCTCCCCTGAGGTCCTTGCAGACCTGATCACCAACATTGAGCGCGATCCCGACATGACTTACTACGCCGTCGACAAGAGCGGATCGCTCAAGACCAATAGCCCTGAAGGCCCCAACGCTGTCACCTGGGGTGTCTACCCGGGCAAGGAGATCATCCAGCCCACCATCGTTGAGACTATCAGTTTCTTGGCGTGGAAGGATGAGGCGTTCAGACTTGGCGAGGACTGGGCTCACTGCTACAGTCACGGCAGTGTGAGCAGGCATCTGCTTCAAGGCGTCATGGACACCTGGTGGCTGGTCAACATCGGTATGTCTTTCTCATGAGCTGTAATTTGGACGATTAATAACTGACTGCCTTAGTCGACAACGACTTCCACCGCGAGGGCAAGATCTTCGACCTGTTTGAGAACCTTGAAGTCAAGGACCTGGACGAGACGTTCGAGGTGTCGGAACTCATGAAGGATCTCGGCCTCGACGGTAAGGAGAACGGTCTCCCGGCCGCCGCCGCCGGCAAGGTCAATGGCGTGAACGGTGTCAACGGCGGCACCAATAGCATCACTGCTTAATTGCAAGGTAGTACCCTTTCGTTTTTGATCGGGAGCCTCAACGCCTCCGTATTTTTTTTTGTCCTTTTATTTTTTTTCCTTGCGTACTTCTTCTTTTCATCACGGTTTCCTTTTGATTTCCTTTGCTTTTTTTTTGCATGGTTTCGTTGCGCGGTGTTTCAACACAGGGGGTCATCGGTCAGGTCGGATAGGGTCGGGTTCGGAGCAAACTTCAACATGTTTGGCGTTATACTTGAAAATACGGTGTTTTTTCGTTTCTTTCTTTGGGTTTTTTCTTGTTTTTATACTGTATGAGAAGGGGAGTGGGAGTGGGAGGGGGAGGGGGAAGGGAGGGGGAAGGGAACACGGAGAGGGAATAGATGTGGCCAGTCACTCGGTCTGGGACGGTTCATGGCCCCTCAACGGCGCTGTGGGCTGACCGGTGATTTGGTTGTTGAGACTTGAGATTTAAGACTTGAGACTTGAAACTTGAGAAGAGCGTGATGTATGGTGAATTGGTGAATTGGTAAATGGGAGAGAGAGAGAGAGATCTTCAATTTATTTCGCATGTAGCCCATCTATATGGCGAATGGTCAGTGGTGAGATGGGTGATGTTGGGTGATGTCAGGTGACATAGTACGAGTGCAACTTCGTGATGAACAATGACGGGCGGAGTAGCCGAGATGCTCTGCTGAAGAAATTTCTGGTGGCTATGAGCTGAACCTATACTTCGATATCGCGTGGATGGTCCTTGCACTCAGTGATCGCAACCAACCCTCCACGCGGACAGAAAGTTCCCTGGGTACTATCGGTAGTGGTTCGGTGCATGGGATGAAGCATACGGTAGTGGGGCATGACCGGCTCGCTATGTGCTCTACTCGAGGCGCCATGTCGGCTCTTCTCTCATGTGGTCTTGTTCAATCATCAATGTTGAGGGTCGCAACGGGACTAGCCGGTTTTTTTTGATCCTTCGCATCGAGTGATCACTCATGATATTTTCCAAGTGTTATATTCGCCAGCCACAAACACCGCCTGAATATAGGATGTCCGGTAGTTCTGTGCTTGGAAGTTGGAATCACCCTTCTCGGCATGTTCAGTTCAGTTCAGTTGTGCGCTTGCGGCCATCAATGATCAACATGAGCCTACATAGCGTCTGCGACTGGCTGGCTGGCTGGCTGGCTAGATCTCTTGTGTCAACTATGTGGCAGGGACTATCACACAGCGGGACGAGGAAATCAACCTCGATATAGCAGGTACATACATCCATTATTCCCACTGAAGAAGTTACCTCTAGAAGTCCCAAGTGCTGTGGTCCGCTATCGCTATCAATATTGGCTTATGGCCTGGGGGTTGTCTACTAAATAGTACATACACAAAGGCTTGATGTACCTAGGTACTTGAGTTGGTAAGATGTAAGAATTTTGGAGGAGGGGGGAGGGGGGGTTGGTTCGTGAGGTACTACTCTACTATATACATACGCGGTTTGGAATCTGGAGGTACCGTACTCACTTGCTAAACGTCTCCGAGTTGCCATCCACTCTCATCTCCGGACCTCCAGTCACTCGGTATTGGTCAATGGTAACAGCAACGCTGTGTGTACTGTCAAACTGACTTGCCAAACGTCTCTAAGTTGCCTTTGACTCTCACCTCCGGTCACAAGGTATTGGTAACAGCAACGCTGTGTATGCTCTCGCGCTCACTTGCAAAACGTCTCTGAGTTGCCATTCACTCTCACTTCCGGTCATTCTGTATTAGTAACAATGACGCCGTGTGTACTGTCACACTCACTCACCAAATGTCTCTGAGTTGCCATTCACTCTCACTTCCGCTCACTCGGTATTAGTAACAGCAACCCTTGGTTTCGCATGAACATCACTCGGACTCTGTCGTGCGCCATTTGTAGATTATAACTGTCAGGAAATAAAATCGAGACACAATAGCAAGTTAGAGGTGGAAGGACCATTGCAAGAACCGACCCCGGCCTAAGACTTCATTCCTATAGATTCCATCCAAACAGTTCCAGGCATTTACAACAGCGGCAGAACAATAGAGGAGGAGCAGGAAAGAGCATTATTTGTGAATTTGTGAATTTGAAACCACGAAACCATCCATCAGTGAGCATCCATACCCCCCTTCCCCCCACAAAAAAAAAGCAAGCAGCACCGCGAATCATTATCCCCATCGTGAAACCCCCACAAGCACAAGCACAAGTCATACATATTGCGCCGAACGCCTATTACTCCTAGACCCAACCCAATCCGAACACCTTACCACCCACATCACATCACATCACATCCTCTCGAGTCACTCACGCTCACAACAACTCAACACAATCCCCCCACCCCTCCCACTCCCCGCCCCACTCCCCCCACTGCCCCCCGTCCCCTTCCCCTTCCCCTCTCCCCCCCTCACGCCAATTCACCTGCGCGCCATGCTCGAGTAAACACCTCGCGATCCCCCTCTCGCCCACTTTGACCGCAAACCTAACCGGCGAATCGCCCATCTCCACCTCCCCCGCCTCCCCCATCCCCCCTTGTCCCCTCAAATGCAGCCCCTCGTTTATCAACCTCCTCACTAATTCCACCCTGCCAGAAGCGATGGCATACTCCAGCGGCGACTGTCCAAAGCCATCCCTCCCTCTCGCGCCCTCTCTGGCGCCATGCGCGAGGAGCACATCGACAACATCCCCGGCGCCACGACGACACGCGCGGTGCAGCGGCGTCAGCCCCACCTTGGTGCGCGCGGAGACGCAGGCGCCGTGCGTAAGCAGCTGTAGTGCGGCCGCGCCGTCCGCCGCTAGGTGCAGCGGGGTCGCGCCCGCGTCGTCCGCGTTGCCGCTGCAGGTCGCGGTGACGGAGGCGCCGGAGGACAGGAGCAGCGATGTGATCAGTGGGTGGCGGTGGCGGAGTGATAGGTGCAGAGGTGTCCAGCCGGCGGCGTTGCGGACGGACGACGGGAGCCCGCGGGAAAGGAGTGTGCGCGCCAAGGTTAGGTGCCCGTGCGTGCAGGCCCAGTGCAGGATTGTGTTGCCTGTGTGCGGGAGCCGCGTGGTGAGGGCTAGGCGCAGGAGGTGCGGGGTTAGGAGCGTGTGGATGTCGCGGCAGGTCAAAAGAAGGCGGAGGATGTCCGATGCCGCCAGGTGGTCCGCGATCTGCAGGAGGATCTCGGGCGTTACGGCGCCGAGGTCGAAGCTGCGCTGTGGGGGGGCGGGGTAGGTGGACAAAGGCTTGGGCTTGGGCCGTGATGAGGAACGCTGAGGACGGTCGCTGCGTACTATCGCCGCCACTACCATAGGGACTAGCACTGGCACTGCGGCCCCGCTGGGAGTGGGGTGTTTGGTAACTGCTGTCGACTCCAGGAAGGACGCCCGGAATATCTGGCGATACGTTTCCTCCTGTGGTGCAACGGTCAGCTCTTTGCCCATGCACCTGCGAAACAAACAGAACACCGTACCTCACTCGCACCCGTCACCGCACCCGCCGCGCCCCCACCTGTCGCCGCACCCGCACCCGTCTCCGTACAATTATTGAAGTAACTCAGCATCGAGAACGCAAGCCGTGGGAACATGGAATCTCTGTCGCCGTCGTCGTAAAAAAAAAGAAGCACGGGCAGTCAGGGCAGGTAAAAGTAGGCAATGCAACGGGGTAGAGAAATAACCATCTAGGTAGTAGGTATGCGATGAGGTGGGCGACAGGGCAGGGTATAAATTATATCTAGTACTCTACCTAGCATGTCGAGTACATACGCGCCTGGTCCGGCCATCGTCCGTCAGACGGTCAGACAGGGCGTTTTGGTTGGGATGAGCTTGGGGGAGGAGGCATCCACTCTAGTTTGGTTAGGGCCGGGGCGGATTGCGGACTGCCTGCCACGCTGCTGTCGAATATCAACTGGGCCTGAGACTGAGACCGACACTGAGACTCTCTCGTGTATTGTATCACCATATGTGGCGATCTCCCTTACATCCACGCACTCTGCACAGCTGCTGCCGTAAAGCTGCAAAGCTGCAACCAGCGACAATCCACACTCCAATCCCCACCAGTAACCACTGGACCAGACGGAATATTCCCCTCCGTTGGCCCAACACCTGGTCAATTGCGTCATACGAAACCCCCTCCCCCCTCCCCCCTCCCCTCCCCCTGGCGAGGGGGGCAAGGCACGCTGACGTAGAGTAGAGTACCGTACGAAACGAAAAAAGTCACCTGGCAGGGGGAGATTCAGCCTGCACTACATACAGAGCGGCCGCTTCGGTTCCGCTGTGGGTTTCCCACAGCTAGACGGGCAGAACGAAACCAACAACTGGACAACTACCACGACGTCGCGGGTGGAGCTGGTGGAGCACTGGAGCTGGTCGCGCGAGCTCGCGTCGGGCCCGCTGTTTCGAGACTTGCTCTGTATTCTACCCAGATCCACACCCATCCCCGCCCGGCGACGTCGTTCCGCCCGTCCCCAATCTCCACCTGTCTGTGTCCCCTGCGAAGATCGGCTCCGTTCCGTTTGTCGGCCGGTCGGTCGACCTGGTCGAAAAAGAAAAAGCAAAGGCAAAAGCAAAGCGCCTCAACTGGATGGATGCAATGGGTGCAATGGATGTAGTGGATGCTACCCGTCGATTCGATGAAGCGACCCATTCGATGCCGCGACCCATGCTGACAAGTTACATACACACATACCAGCTGTGCTTCTACATACACACTCGTACATACCACCTACCTATACTAGATGTTCTATACGCTGCCCCTCCCTCTGCCCCTCGCCCCCCCCCTCTCATCGCCCCTCCTTCCCCCTCTCATCGCCCAACCCGACTAGATCCGGCTTCCTATCATACTCTACGCGCTCCCACGCAACAACAAAAAGAAACAACAATAACCACGACATCATAGGTGGAGAGTATATCCTATTTCCGGAGCAGCTGACATTCCATTGGCGGTGTTGGTTTTTTTAGGAGTAGTTATGCAGGGCCGAGGCTGGTCGCTGAGCGATGTTTCGATTGGCTGATGCCGGGGGGTGAAGGGGGAGCTACACAGAGCTAGACTAGAGACAAGTGCCTGTGCTTGTAGGCGGGGTAGATATGTGGTTGGGTGGGTTGCTTTCAGCTCGAGCTGCTAGAGGCGACCGGGGACGGAGCCCGCCTATGTCCTGTAAGTGTACGCCCGGTACTTGGCTGTATCTCAGAGCCGCCTTTCCACGCACCCATTATCTACCCAAGTGCTCCGAGGCACCATGTATCGTGCTGGGGGGGCGGGAGGGGAGTGGGGCAGCATGTGCTTCGAGACCAGAGACCAGAGACCAGGCACGACGGGCGACGGCTCCTCCGGATATAGGTACCATGTCAACCATGCAAACCAGCCCAACCAGCCCATCGGTCGCGTGCGCAGAGTCCAGACAGATAAGGCTAATGGCGCTAGGAGCGGAGCGGAGACGAGGCCGGGCCAGGCGAGCGTCGGGAAGCGTTGGGAATCCGGATGGTGGGGTGGCTCTGTTGATAGAGCATCTACCGATTCGATAACCAAACGCAATGAGTAGATGAGCCGGTAATGGGGTGGTAATGGGGCAGTTTCATGGACTGGGACTGGGGATGGGGGGGGGATGGGGGGGGGGGGTAAGAGTTGAGTGCTGTGGATGGATGGTGCCTGTGCGAGAGAGATGGAAACTATCTAGTCTATGGATTGGACTGGAGGCTACAACTACGACTACGGCACCGAAGACAGAGCCGCGAATGTCCGGAGCTTCGGCGACACTAACAGTGCATCTTCCTTCGTACCTGAATGCACGAGCACGGCACGAGAACAGCGGCCTGGTCGCCCGTACACGGATCACGCCGGAGTCTCTACAGCGAGCAGGAACAGCGAATCAATCGTCCGTAGCAGTCTCATTCGCGATCTCATCGTCGTTTTCTCCGTTTTGCTCAAGCTCATCCTGCTTCGCCCAGCCGACCAACACGATGCCCAGTTCTGGGCAGGCAATCTCATTTAACCCTTGCGCGCCAAACTCGAACATCTTCCTGACGTTGACCTCTTCAGTGCCGACACACTCCCTCTCGCAGTCATGTTTACGAGTGCCAGAGGAGCTGCTCTTGATGCCGCATTTCTGGAGGGCCATCTCGAACGTAGCTGTTGCGGCCTCGTGCGAGAAGTAGCTAGAGTCCTTTCCCTCCATGGGGCGCATTTGGAAGGCTTTGGCAGCGATCACTTTGACGCGCGGGTGGCTCTCCGGCGACGGCAGCGACAGCGAGAACACCAGCAGGTGAAACATCCCCGTGATCCGCTCGGCGCCGCCGAACGCGACGACGGTCTTGGAGTGCGCCGATATAGCGCCCGGCTTGGTCCTGCGCACCCGTTTAGTCGGCAGGAGCGTGTTCAGGATGTGCGTGAAGTCCGGCGTGCGGTTAGCTAGTTGCGGCACCTTGGAACACGAGCTTAGGAACTGTGTGGCCAGCGCGGCGAGCGACAGCGTGCGCACTCGCGGACTGGAGATCGGCGCCGACGACTCGTCGGTGTGGTCGTGGAAGACCGTCATGTCATGGCCGAGCTGGAGCGTGGTCCAGGCGGCAGTGTTCGGGATTGCGGGGAGCACGCCGGCCGCCGGCTCGTAGAGGTACAGTTTCCCTTCGTGCAGGATCTTGATCGTCGAGCCGTCCGTGTCGGTGACATCGCCGAAGCAGACGTGGACCCCACCACCGAGCGGGAGCAGCGGCTCCAGCTGCACGCTCTGCGGCCCGCAGCGGAACTCGAGCGTGGTCGCCGATTCGGAGGGAAAGTCGCTGGGGATCCGGTACGACCACCGTGGCAGCATCCACAGGAGAACTTGAATTGGCTGGCCGGTCGACACCTTCCATGCCGTGTATACCACATGTAGATTGAACACATCCGCGGGTGCCGTGTGGTTAGTCGAATGCGAAATCTTCAAACTCTTTTCCTCTCGATCGAACGCCCAGTACGTTATCCCAGCAGGAGGGGCCTGGTCAGAAGCGAGGGCATCTGCGAACGAACGTTTGCGCATGGTAATGAGGTGGTATGGGTACGTGGACTGCACTCCGAGGATCTGTAGTGACCAGGGCACGATTAGATGCGCTTGGTGCGCTGGGGAGAGAAGAGGGGATGTGGGAGTACGGTGTAGTGACGCATCCGGAGAGTAGGGTCAAGGTCGTCGGCTCTGCAGCGCTCCAGCTCGTGGAGCAGTGGAGGCCGGAGTTTGACGCTCTTACCCTCGAGTTCTCGCATTAGACGGGTCCAGGAAGGACATGCTGTCCGCCCGGCGGTCGTGAGCATTCTAGCTCGGCGATGTTCGTCGCCGGATGTGGCGGCGTGCGGTGGTGGATGGCGATGACGATGGTGATGGTGGGGAATCAACAGAATGGAGAGCTGATCCCTGGAAGACGCGGACAAAGGTTAGCGCGAAATGCCAGACGCGTGTGGAAAGCACTACTTATCACTCGTGGATGCACCAAGACGAGCAAGATCAAAATATGCATTCTGCCCAATGTGGCCGCCATAGTCTGGACAGGCCCTATGTGACAATAACTCGATATTCTCTCTCTTGCATTCTTCACGAAGAGTGCTGCTCTGTACGCCTGTTGTTAAAATACCTACGTTCGTCCGATTCACAAGCTCACTGCCGGCCAGCTGGAGAACTTAACGTTGGCCATGTTGCGATGCCAGGAGTAGCGTAAGGAGCAACCGAAGATGATCAAGCATGAGCCGAGCTTGTGGTGAGCTTTGTAGCCTTTGATGGTGGCCATATGTATTATCACTCGGAGGTTTGTAGAAAGTTGGAGATCGATTCATGGTTCTTTATCACGTATGTTCATATGTATTATCGGCAGATGGGATCTCACGTTTTCGGCGTGCCTGGAAGGGCCTGGAAGGGATACATACCACGTGGATCACGGGTGTCCCTCATGACATTAGGCTTTCGCATAATCCAAATCCCTTACGGTCGCTTTTGGGAAGTCCGGGGAAAGTGTCTTTGGCTATCGGCGAATGGGTTCGGAGCAAATACTCTAATGGAGCTCATTGCCATAGCGGCCGCCAGCACTCGCAGAATATCGAGAGCAGCTGAATTGCAGCCAACTTCAAGACGATGACTAGGACTTAGGACACGGGATTTGAATACACTAGATACTGCCATGATCGAAGAGTCTCGGATATAGAACGATAAATCCGGAGGGGAAGGCCAGTGCATATCCGCAAGAGCTAGGGCATGTCCGAGAAGATGGTAACTGATGGGTCCTACCGCACGCTACTGCTGCTTTGCCAGAAACAAACCCTTAGCCCTAAGCCCTAAGAGCGGTGACGGGCTCACACTAGCGCGCTTCCACAACCTATATAATGCCCGCTTCCCTCCCTACTCTTCTTTTCTCTTTAGCTCTCTTTGGTACGTCTTCCCTACCCCTAACTGTCAACATTCCCGAATATCAACTAATAATTTTCCCTCTACAGCCTTTTGGCTTAGATCAAGTGTAGTATCTGTTCTTTTCAGTTTAATATCTGAAATCCGATAATATATCGGTTCTAATATTAATCTTATTTTTGAAGTCCGGGAGCTGGCCGCTGTGCTTGCGCATGTCGACTCCCACTGTGTCACCGGTATTACACTGCCTCCGGTTGATGCGAACACAAATTTGTCTTTCATTGTCGCTCTGGCTGCTATGCGAGAGGATGAGGAAAGATTGTGTTAGTTTGTCACGACGGAGTGGCGCAAAATGCTCTTCGTCAACGTTCATAGGCATGCCGACCGTGGGGATTCTCAGCTTTGTCGGGAGAAATTGACGCTTCATGCGCTGCTTCGACTGGTAGTGTGGTCCGCTTATTCCTCTGTCTATGCTATGAACAAACCTCTTATCCATCGTCCATACCAGTACTCTACTTCTCATGGGAGGTGTTGGAGCCATGATTCTCGCTGATATATACCTGACGCTGTGCTTGCGCGTGTCAGCTCCTACTGTGCCGATGGTGTCGCGTTGCATCCGGTTCATGCGAAGCTTTGTCCTTCTCTGTTGTGACTCTAAGCGAGAAGACGTGGTGTTTGTTTATATATAGCTTTTGTAAGGTGGTGCTGTGAATATTCAGTTTGGATCATTATCGTGATGCCACGGCGAGCTCAAATTTCATGCGAGGCAGTCAGTGAGAACTGTAGAAGATGACCGTTTATCTTTTGACAAGTCACTCAGCGTGATGGCGTTATGAGGGCGGATCGGAGCCGTAGGTCTTGTAGTTGGTAGCCACAACCCAAAAAAAACTACAGCAAGTATTATCTGACATGCTACGTACTAACACTCAAAATGATAAACGCCATTATGCAGAAAAACTCCGTGCCCAAACATCCAACTTCTGATCTAATCAAGGTCCATCTGAGTCTCATAAGCCCGCCGGCTCTTCTCGTTCTTCCTGTTCTGTGCCTGGAACCACTTCGCCTCAAACCCGTTTGCCCTATCCACACCATCCCACCTGTGGCCAGGCCTGATGCTGAACCTATTTGGTTGCGCCGCTCCTGCAAACAACGGCTTCCCCGTCTTGCTCGTGCCTCCGCCCTTCTTCTTGGTTAGAAAGGCAGCCGCAGGGTCGGCCCACCGCTCGCGGTCTTTCAGCTCATCATTCAACTCCGTATCATCTGCGTACCTCGCCAACGTCATGTACTTTGCGTCCTCCAACCGCTTCGCCCGCTCCTCCGATTGCAACTTCTGCACATCGCCCTTCACCATCTCCTTCTCTCTTTCCTTCTTTTCCTCCTCCTCGCGGATCTTCTTCCTCGCCTCAGCACGCTGCATCGCAATGTTGATGATCCGTCCGGAAGCATCACGATAAATGGTTTCCTGCCCCTTCCCACTCTCCGCCGGATCCGTAGCCTCGAACCGTCTCCGTTCCTCCTCTTTCGCTCTGGCCATCTGCACAGCGATCTGTGCAGCAGTCTGTAGTCCGGCATGCGCACCAGAGCTCATCTTCACGGCTAGGGAATCATCGGCCACAGTCGGCGCATCATCCTCCGTTCTCCCGTCGGTGTTGGCAGCGAGGATCGCGTCGGCCGCTGCGGTTTCCGCCGCCTCCGATGCTCCCCCGATAGTTTTCCAGTTCGATGTGGTAGATTTCTTGAAGGACTTGGTCATGCCGCTGATGGTCGGTCCGTCGTCGTCGTCCGAGTTGGCGGCGGTATTTTCCCAGCCTGCTGCATCGTCGTCGGCGATGATCAGCCCGGAGCTCGAGGACGTGGTGGCGGCATCTTTTTCCTTTCGTTTGCGCTTTTTGAGGCCGCCCTTCTTCTTCGGTGGGTCGGCGGTGAGGTAGTTTTTTGCGAGGTATTCAGCGAGGGAGGACGACATCGTGTTTTGTGTGTGTCGAGGACGAGGGCCCGAAGCGAAGGAGACGCGAATCCGGCATTGACATCTGCCGCCGCGTGTGGCTTGGCACGCCACCCCTCTGACGCAACCAGCCTGATCTGCCCAGTGGCCACCTCACTCATAAAGAACACTTCGATCATATCCACACACCACACACCTCCCATCGCGACAACGAGAATTTGAAACAAAATGGCCGATATCGGGCAACTCATCCGTGACGCGCCGCCGGTCGCGAGGCAACTATTGCTCAAGCCTGTCCTTAACTTCCGCCAACTAATAGATCATAATAGAACTCTAGCCGGCGCAACGGTCCTCATATCCTTCAGCTCCCTCGTCCTACGGATACTTGACCCGATGCACTTCGTGTACATCCCTGAGGTTGTCTTTAGCATAAGGGGCTTGCATGGCATAAGCGGTCTGCAAGTGTGGCGGTTGGTCACGTCGTTCCTGCTCACTGGACCAGGACTGGTGAGGATCTCTGTTGCGCAACGCCGTGGGATGGAGTGGGAAATGCTAATTTATGATCGTCGGACAGAGTGTGTTGATGGATCCATTTTTCCGTACGTTTCCCCTCGACGCAGATGTTTGCTGGTGGCAGTAGAGGGCTAATAAGTTTGATGATAGTCTTCAAATATGCCAGTGACTGCGAGCGAATGAAGCTCTCTCGCAAAGGCGACTTCACGGTTTTCCTCGTGTTCGTGGGCAGCATCATCCTCGTATGCACGCTACCCCACACTCCATTCGGATCTACCGCTAACACCTGCTGCCACAGCTCCTCAACACCTTCATCGTGCACGGGATGACGTTCTGCTCGCCACTGATCCTAGCGCTAGCCTACTACTGGTCCTCATTCTCACCGCCAGGAACGCGCGTCAACTTCTTCATCGCGCAGTTCCCCGTGAAGTTCCTGCCCTGGATAATGCTCTTGATGACGCTCGTCCAAGGCGGAAATGTGTTCCTTGATCTGACCGGAATCGTCGCTAGCCATGCCTACATCTTCCTTACCGAGATCTGGCCGGAGCACGGCGGTGGAAGCAACTGGCTTCAGGCCCCGGCCGATGTGGTCGAGGGATGGTACGAGAAGGCAGAACGGGCTATGGCGACGCCGGCACCGCCGCCGCCGAGGGTTGCGCCGAGGGTTGCGCCCAGGGCTGCGGCTGCTGGTGGATCGGTGGGCGTTGGGGCTGCGCCGGGGGCTACTGGCAGCAGCTTCTTCGGGGGCAGCTCAGGCTGGTCGCATCGCGGACAGGGACACAAGCTGGGAGGCTAAGTGGATGAAGGTCGCAATGGATAATTAGTGGTGGGGATTTGTATGTTGACTCCAACTGTGGATGTGTGGTGTACATCCCATATTTTTCTCTACTTTTGACCGGCGTTAAGAAGGATATATCCAATTGTGTTTTACTTGTTCGCTCGCAGTTGAATACAAATGAAAATGCTATTGTCTTCCTCCTCTTGCACCATTATCCCTCGTCAAGAATAAGATGCGAGAAAAAAAAGGAACCGTGACATCAGCAGCCAGCCGTAAAGCATCCAAACTCCAATTCTGCAAATCGTAGACAAGCCAACAATCGCCACCGCCGGTCACCACCACCAGCAGGGACGAACACCTCTCTAATTACACTACTATGCTCCCATTGCCCACCCACACCATTCCTCTAACCCAAGCAAAGCCGATAACTCGCGTACCGTCCACTGGTCTCACTCCGGCGGATGATCTTGACGACATTTCCCTTCTTCAGTCCGAAATACCTAGCGACGGGATCATCCTTCTGGATCCTAGGCAGCTGGCTCTCCTTGAGCCTGTACCTTTGGAGCAGGGCCTTCTTCTCGGGCTTACTGAGCAGCACGTGTTTCGGCACGAGCTCATGCTTGGTGATGTTGACGAGCAAGTTCTCCTCAAGGAAGATCTCGACGGTGCACTCCTTCTCGACGGCGGCAAAACTCTTGAGCGAGGCAGCGGTGGGGGCATTGATGCAGACCATGATTCCGGTGTGGTAGTTTCCGTCCTTGACGCGGTGAACAAACGCCTTCGCCTGCTTGACACCAATCGACGGGTCAGAGAGGAACTCGACCCAGATGGGCCCGCAGTCCGGCGGCACGCCCGTCTTGAGCGCCGCGTGCACCTCCATCATCCGGTCGGACGGGTTCGCGGAGAAACTGAGTGCTTTGCGCTGCGGGCGACCTTCGGAGTCGCAGTACCGCCCTTGGAAGTCCGTCAATGGCAGACTGTATTCCTCCTCAGAGATTTGGTAGCCCTAGATTGACGCATAGCGTGTCAGCGCATAGGACGACTGGGGGAACCGTGCTGAGCGGCGCGCGGGAAGGTGGCGTACGCGGTCGGCAACCATCTCGTGGATGGTCCTCCAGGCGCGCCAGACGCGCGAAGCTTCACGGTCGGGATCGGACATTTTTTCGTGGTGGAGCGCGACGGTCGGGTTTGTGAAGGGTGTGCGGGGTGGGGTGCGACGGTGACGGTTTTCGCGGTGTCGTAGGGTGGCGTTGGCGGCGCTGGTGTTGGTGGTTGGTGGTGATGAGGATGTGTTGAAAAAGAAGGATGGATCTGGTTACGTTCTGACTGATATTCAAGGGCGAGGTCGACACAAGGTTGCTGCGCTAATGCAAGAACTTTTACTAGCTGGAGGCTTGGCCTAAAAAGTTATCCGGTTCCCTCCCTCCACGTTACGCGATGCCCTCACTAGCCACACTAAGGCCACGTGAAAAACAAACAAAAACCTGACGACTCGAGTCAATCAATTTGAAGGTGTGTCCATAGCGAGTTAGTAGCTTTCATACCTCAAGCTTCCACTTATCTGGTCTGTGCTATTCACTCCGCGCAACTGGAAATAAATTGGTCATTCAACAATTCTGCAATACTAGGTGCATTGAATATCTCGGGTACATTCTTTTTCCACCCCACTTTCTTTCATGTTACATAGACATCATTGCGTTGATGCACTATTTTTTCTGCAGCATTGTTGTGGCTGGTGAGAGTATTGCATAACGTAAAGGGTACCAGATCACTTTTTAGCACCACGGCGGGCACTCTGTACTTTGCTCATTCATTCTTGCCTAGTAATCCGGCTATCCACCTGCCAAAGTCTTTTCTTGACTCAATTGCTCCACTGCTTACTATCTAGAAGCCTAACATGCCCTTCATCCACTCAACAGCCCCATCCACTCCTTCCTCCCGCAGCGCACTCATCGGTATCAACCCTATCTCCTCTCCATCTCCGCGAGCTGCCTTCGCCTCCAGATGCTGTTTTAGCGCCCAATATTTCTCCTCTGTTCCCTCGAGATCCGCCTTATTGGCGATCACGAACCACGGCTTGGTGCTCATCTTTTCCCTCTTGCGCGCTACTTCACCGGCCGGCGCCTGCTCTTGCGCTGCGAGCGAGCCCCATCCAGGCACAATGCCGGTGAATGTCACCAACTCTTCCTCCTCCTCTGGGGCTAGTTTGCTTTTGAGCTCGGGATGAAGATTCTGCCTATTCTCTTCACTGACGTAGTCGCCGCCCATCTCCGCCATCATTCCCGTACCCTCGAGGTTATCCGCGCCCTCTTCGTAGGCGATGACCTCCGCCCACAGCGACTCGAGGTCCGCAACAGGATCAGGCCGATTCAAATCCAGCACGAAAGCGAGGACGCGGGCACGCTCCACATGTCGGAGGAACCCGTGGCCGAGACCCTTGTTCATGTGCGCGTCCGCGATCAGACCTGGAATGTCGGCGATTGTGAAGCGGGGTTGAAGCTGGTCTTCGCCTTCTGTGACGTGCGCTGGAAGGTCCTTATCTGCCATCACGATCGTTCCAATGTTTGGCGTGAGCGTGGTAAATGCCCATTCGCCCACCCGCGCTTTGCGACCAGATACGGCTCGGAGAAAGGAGGATTTTCCAGCGTTGGGAAGGCCGACTAGCCCTACGTCTGCGAGCACTTTCAGTTCCAGTAAGAGCTTCATCTTTGCGCCCTTATTTCCCTTTGTTGCGAACTTGGGCCGGCGCACGGTGGGTGTGATGAAGTGAGGGTTTCCGAGACCGCCGGGGGATCCGGGAATAAGCAATATTGGTTGCGGCGATGGTTTATCCAGATCCAAGAACACTCGTGTAGGGTGCGTTTGCTTGAGCAACTGACTCGCGCTCTTGTGGTGGTTTATTGGGTATTCCGCCGAAACGAAGTGAGGATCCCTTAAGTTGTGTTCGACAGCTTGTGGGTAGTGCGTCCATTTATCATTTTCTCCGTGCGTTCCTTCCTCCATCTCCTCCTTGTCATCGGGGTCCCATCTCGATATCTCCCGAACTATCGTCCCGACCGGCACCCGGATCACCACGTCATCCCCCCGCCTTCCACCAAGATTGCTGCCCCGCCCGTTGGACCCATTGCCAGCTTTAATAACCCCTTGCCGACCCAACTTATGCAACGAGGTCTCGCCATAGACCGCCTGGATGTAGATACTGCCACCAGCACCGCCAGAGCCGCCGTTTGGCGGTCCCTCCGGAATGAAAAGCTCGCGGAGGAAAGAGATGCAGCCGTGGCCACCGTCGCCGGCAGCAATAGCTACTGGTCGCAAGTCGCTAAACGGCGCTGAGGTGAAGTGATGTTGCGGATGATCGGGATTTGTGGTTGAGGCGAGTGCAGGGTCATCGATGACGGATTCGTCGTAGTGGAGGCAGGTCTGCGAGAAGCGTTGGATCCGCTGGGCGACGAATCGCACAGGAGGCACATGGTGACTGATTAGGCGAGGGTAGAGAAATGGCGTCAGAGTAAAGCGCAGCGTCGAAGGTGGCCGTAAAGCCATGGCCGGCTAGAAGTCGGGAATGTCTGGCCGATCGAAAGGCAATGGAGGATGGTGGGGTGAATTCGAGTTGAGGTCAGACCTACTCTAGTTCCAAACTTTTTTGTCCCACCTCGCAAGGGTGACCATCCCACCGTGTTACCCTCCGCCGTATTAGCTCCGCCAACCCCACCAACACCTCCTGCAGCTCTCCCTAGAGCTCCAAATCGGCCAACATACGTTCATCCCTATTCATCAACCGCCCTCCACCAACACTCCAATCAATCATCATTACCACAATGTCCGCCACCGCTCAAGATCCTTTCGACTCCTCCCTGTATGCACCTCCGCCTTTACGCACGCCCAAACGCTAGCTAACGCCAGCAATCCAGCGACCTCCTCCGCCGTCTCAACCCAAAACACACCTCGACCAATCTTTCAGCACTGATCAACCTCGTCCCTGACCTAACTGAAGATCTCCTCTCGTCCGTCGACCAACCGCTGCAACTGGCGCGATGTGCCAAGACAAAACGCGAGTACCTCCTCTGCGACTACAACCGCGACGGCGATAGCTACCGCTCTCCGTGGAGCAACGAGTACACGCCCGCACTTTCCGATGCCACCTACCCGAGCGAGAAGCTGCGGAAGATGGAGGTTGCTGCAAACCAGGCGTTCGATGTTTACCGTGAACTGTACTACGAGGGTGGTGTGAGCAGTGTTTACTTTTGGAATTTGGATGACGGATTTGCGGGGGTTGTGTTGCTCAAGAAATGTAATCCTGCTTGGACCCGAGAGTCGAAGATGGTTCTGACGGATGTTTTTCAGCGGTTGCCTCCGGGCCGAAGAGTACCGGCTCCTGGGACTCGATCCATGTGTTTGAGGCCATCGATGGCTCTCGCACATGCCACTACAAGCTCACCTCCACAGTCATCTTGAACATGGTCTCCGGCGGCGAGGACCTGGGAGAGATGGACCTGTCGGGGAACATGACGCGACAGGTGGAGAGTGACATGACAGTCGACAACGCTGACCGCGACCACATCAGCAACATTGGCAAGCTGGTGGAAGAGATGGAGCTCAAGATGCGGAATCTCTTGCGTATGCCCTGTCAATTCTCCGCAAAACATGAGTCTCAATTCTAACGTGTGCGCAGAGGAGGTCTATTTTGGCAAAGCCAAAGACGTCGTTGCGGACTTGCGGAGCGTCGCCACGCTCAGCCAAACTATTAAGGACAGAGCTGTGCATCAGGAGATGATCACCTCCATGTCGAGACGGTAGTACCCCTCGTACATCAATGATGCGGACGATGATGAGTACGTGGGGGAGTTTGGTGAGGAGCTGGTGGGAGAGGCATTGATTAATTGATGGAGTGTGTGTGTTGATGTCGCGGAATACCTTGGGAGCGCGTTGAATGCATGATATTACCTCTTTCCGCTCGGCTTATTGGTGCACTCAGTTCAGCCTCTATTTTCATTCCTTTGGAGTGGAAGATACGGTGGAGAATGTATGGCTGTGATCCGTGCAGAAGCGCTTGTACGGTGACGCTTACCGCGATCGCCGGGTGCTGGCAGACTTTGGTATCGCTTGAGCAATGGAATGCGGGTGCATGCCCGAAGGAAGACACGGCCTCTATGTCGGGCCAGCCACAAGATTAAGGACAGCCCGTTATCGCAACATTCCAGCTTATGGAGCTCACGTTCGCACGAACTTGTGGAGCTCCCGAAATGAATGCTATTGGTTTCACTCGACATACTAGAGTACTTAGCATATGGCTCAGCCTCTATTTTCATTCCTGCGGAGTGGGGGTACTCTAGTGGGCGGGAGAATGTGTGGCTGTGGCTAATGCGCAAGCGCGCGTCTGCAAGGTGATGCTTGTGGCTAGATTAACGGCGCTGCAGGCTGTGACACAAGACTTGGACTAGGAATATGGGTAGAGTACATACATGCACAAACAAGGCCGCAGATTGTAGAAGAAGTCAACCGGCGACGGAATTGAGGCAGCTTGAAGCACGGTATTCGCCGATTGGCAACCAACGTGAGTACTATGACTGGATTTGTTGGTGCGGGGAAAGAAAAACTCATTGGAGCGACTAACAGACGGTGACTAGATAATCTTGGGCTTCGTTGGCAGACCTGTGGCAGCTCAGATGAGACGCCCGGCTGTGCTCTCAAACATTGCGGTGTGTCTGCCATCGCCATCTTACCACAAAGCTCGAGCCTGACTTCGAATTGTGCCTTTTGCTTGAGCTTTTGTGAGTCTCAGGACCCATATGCCAGGCCGCCTCGAGCTCCTACAGAGGCTGCAATCAAGCCAACTCATGCCCATCATGTATCCGTCAAGTGGCAAGTATTGTTGCTGGAAGTGGTGTAACACTCAACCTCTTCCCCCACCTCTTTGCGAGAGCGGGACTATCTATTCCTTGATCTTTTGCCACGCTGTTATATCTCCAGGGTTCTCGGCATGCACGCAAGGCTGGGCACCGACTTCATTCGCAGGTCAACAGCGATTCTGGCCAACCATATGCCGCCCAGGTCCTCTGACCCCTCTCCTCCCGTTGGTTCCAGTTTCTGTCTCAGAGTCTGCACGCAGGCAGTGACTACCTCATACATGGGCGGAGGACTGGGAGGCCACCGCCACGGTCAACAAATCACCGCTCGCCTGCTGATCGCGACTCCGATTTCTGCATGATCGCCCACAGCTCCATCAGTCCTCTGTCATTCCACCCATTCTCCCGCTCCAAAATCCCACCGTCCCATCTCACAGCCCCTACATCGATACTCCACGATGACCAGCTCTTCCTCATCGTCCGTCGATAACTTAGTACCAGGCTTCGCCGACCTCTTACTCAGTCCCCTGGAGAAATTCTTCGCCAGCTTTCCAAACTTTACCTACAAACCCACTGCCAACGCTGCCACCGAGTCCAAGCGCCTGTGCAAGAGGCATAAAAATGCCTCCCATGATGCTTTCAACGAAGCCTTCGAGGCCGAATTCAATGCCCGTTTCGGCGGCGGCGGCGGTGGCGAAGTCTGGGATCCGACTCGGCTGTGTGAACGCCTTGACATTGACCCCATGCCAGCGAGTATAACGCAGGCAAGGAAGGCGCGTATCCTTATCTCGTCGCGCAAATGGAGTAGCGAGGGAGAGCTAATGAATGGCGTAGGCGGTGAAAGATATCCATGTCAACATCTATGACCTCGAGCATTACGATAGACTCCATGAAATTGGTCACGCCGACAGGGCGGCCCTAAGGAGGTTTGCGACTGTTAAAGAGCTGGCGAAATATTCGAAGAAAGGGAAGATTTATCCGAGGGATAAGGCGAAGGCTAAGGGTGCGTTGAGGTTTATGTTAAGGGGCTGTTTCGTGCCCACCGGGCTGAGATATGAGGTCAGTATCGAGTCAGGAATGTATGAGATTACTACCGCGCCTGGATTGGATGTTTTTATTACGGGGGGGTCTGCGTCTATCGGTACCTAGTTATCGTCAGCTATGATGGTGAGAATTATAATTCCAGACGGTTTCCGAAAATTCCACCGCCTCTCGGGGTCTCGTGAGGGCATGGTTCTCTATTTCTCGTTCTTTGCCACGCTACTACATATCTCCAGGGTCCTCGTCGTGCACGCAAGGCTGAGCATCGGCTTCATTCCAAAGTCCGCAGCAATTATATACCATCCAGGTCGTCGAACCCCTGCCTCCCGTTCGCGTGCAAGTTTTCTGTCTCAGGGTCTGCACGCGGACAGTGACTACCCCATACACGGGCGGGGGACGGGAGGCCACCGCCATGGCCAAAAATCCACTGCTCGCCTGTTGCCCAATTCCAGTTCTCTACATAATGACCCACCCGTCCGTCCGTCCAGTGATACTCCGTCAAACTTGCCCCGCCTCCAAAGCCGCACGTCCCATCCCAACCCACAACCCACCATCCCACTTCCACCATGTCCACCACCACCACCACCACCTCCTCCTCTGTCGACGACCTCGTCTCGGGTCTCGCGGGGCTCTCACTCAGCCCACTGTCCACCTTCTTCGCGCGCTTCCCAGGCTTCACGTACAACACCAGCGCCAACGCGGCCAGCGAGTACCGGCGCCTCTGCAACCGCCAGAAACAGGCGGGGAAACCCGCCGTCCGCCGCCAGTTCAGCCTCGCGTTTGAGGAGGAGTTCAATTCTCGCTTTGGCGGAAGCGTTCAGGACTGGGATTGGCAGAGGCTCTGCGAAATACTCGAGGTGAAGAATGTGCCAATGAGTAAGACGCAGGCGAAGAAGGTGTGTAAATATCTCTTCCGTGGGACGTGTGTGGGGTTGGTGGTTGGATGAAGGACTGACGGGTGTGTGTGCGTAGGTGCTCCAGAGGATCCATGTCAACCTCTACGACCTTGAGCATTACGATAGGCGTCTCGTGCTTGGACAGCCGATCGAGCTGAAGATATTTCCGACCGTTCAGGCGCTGTCGAATTATTCGACCAACCATCTTAAGGTTTTTCTGAAGCCGAAGAAGGGAAAGGGTGCGTTGAGGTGGATATTGAGGGAGCTGTTTAGTTCGAGGGGGTATTGAGACTGGGCTACCTAGGTAGTAGGGAGCTGTTATCAAGTTGGGGAATGTATGTATAAGAGTATTGTAACGTTTGGATTGGGTTGCGGTAGGTACTGTGGGAGTCTGTGTCCGTCGGTGTAGTCAGCTAGCTATGGTAGTGAGAATTATGATTCCAGACGTTTTTCCAGACGGAAGCACGAGTGATGGGTGAGGACTGTGCCCGCAATACCAACATATTCAAGAGAGAACAGCCGGACCACCATGGCTCAACTTCAGCACACACAAGCCGATTCAATGCAAACCTCTCTGCACGGAGCCCCCTGCCCGGCAATCTCGACGGCGTTTGGCCGATGTGAAGGTCTCTGTCTACTGCAACGGGACGGTGGGTAATGGACACGACAGCCACAGCACCGCGCCACACCCTCTCCGACTCAAACATCTTTCCTCATCCCCTCGCATACAGCCAGAGCGACAATGAAAGACGCAGACACAGTTTGTTCGCATCAACTGGAGACAGTGCAATACCAGTGACACAGTGGGAGTCGACATGCGCAAGCACAGCGGCCAGCTCCCGGACTTCAAAAATAAGATTAATATTAGAATCGATATATAATCGGATTTCAGATATTAAACTGAAAAGAACAGATACTACACTTGATCTAAGCCAAAAGGCTGTAGAGGGAAAATTGTTAGTAGGATATTCGGTAATGCTGAATGTTGGGGGCGAGGAAGACGTACCAAAGAGAGCTAAAGAGAAAAGAAGAAGAAGGGGGGGAAACGGGACATTATATAGTTGTCGGTGGGGCACTAGCCTCGGCGAACTCTCGCCTCTGCTAGGGCTTAGGGCTAACTAAGGTCTGTGCTTTTGTCGTGTCCTGGTAGCTGTTTGGCTGCTCCCGATCGTAGCGTGATCTTCTGGCTGGTTTTCGGTTCTGCTGATCTCGCCTCCTGCATTGCCGGAGGGGTCCTTTGGGGATTTCCATTTTTGCTTCAACATAATGCACTCGACCTATGTACGTACCTTATATACTTCCTATGTAAATCACGACATACAATACGCATCTTCTTCACTCCGGACCTGGAGTTCGACACAGTGAAACTAGATGTCCTCTTCTCTCTGCACGTCTTGAGTACATCGTTTATCACTCGCCAACGGACCGTGAGCGGATTGGTTAGTTGGGGAAGGGGTTTATTTCATCATCATAGCATTCGACCTTATCAGATCATGGCTGTCTACACTGCGGTTCAACCCCACTGTCTCCGACCGCTGGCCGCGAGCTCGATATAGGTTCCCTATTGCTCTCCGCCCAGTCCATCCGCACCTAGAAAGAGAGACAGTAAGAAGGAAGAAAATAATATGACAAAAGGAAAAGGAAAGCACGCGCGACATGCTCATCAATCTTTCAAAAACCCACATCAAAGCTCCTTCCCCCAACCAACTCCTCTAGCCAGTCTAACGCCTCATCTCTTCCCCCGCATACCGGGATCTCCGGCCGTTCGGCCTGTACCCTTTCCTCCGCTCTGGCTCACACCGCGTCCCAGTCTATTAGTCGGCCCTAGGTGGCGGTTGGGGTTGGGGTTGGCGTGCCTGTGGCCGGAGGGGCAAGGCTTGGAGGAAGCGGTGCGGCCCGGAATCGATGGCTCTGAAGCGGTACTCTCCTGCCCTCCAGCTCCATGGTGAAAGTACCTTACTTGGTTTCATGTTCACTAGCTATTGTGGGACCCAGCGGAAACGACGCCTTGAAGCGGTCGTTTCTACATACCTGGAGCTGCGGACCTGAGAGAGACCAATCGCCAAGAAGTTATGAATCGTCTGGGACTCAGTGAGACCAGCTCGGTCAGGGATGTGACCGCAGACAGACAGGGGTGTTATAATTCAAGTTGAGAGCGGGTTGAGAGCAGATTGAGAGCGGGTTCAGTCCGAGCTGGGAGCGGGCATAGAAGATGCACGAGCGGCCAAATTTCGCCGACCTGGCTAGACCAGGTTCAATGGGCCAAACGTTGGAGGCTCTTTCTGTTTAGTTGACTGATTTTTTTTCTTTATTATCGTCATTGCTTCCCATCATTTCTTTTCATCATTGTTCATCCTCATCTCGCCATAAACTCGCACAGCTGGACCCTCTTTTCTTTCATTGTCGATTTTCTTCTATCAAATACAATCGAATGCTTCACTATAGTACTATTCCAGAATACTTCCCTGAAGCTATGGATGGGACATGGAACTATGCCTTCGCCGTTCCCGCCGTCTTGCTGATGCTATATCTGTTCTATCACTCCTATCGTGTTGAGCTATGTAAAGTTGTTCATGCTCCCTTCCCGAAGCAGGAAAGTATAGTTGCTCATCTTATCCTTAGGCTACGGCTCCGTCTTTCGGAGTACCTTCAGTTCCTTTAGGGTCGTGGATAGCAGCCCTCAAATTTGTTAGAAGCTCCGGAGAATTGATTCATGGTGGCGTCCGCAAGGTATCTCGTCCACTCTGGCATTCATCAAGGAATCATCGTCTAAGCTGATATGGTAACAGTACGGACCGTCTGGTAAATCTTTCAAGATATCCACACCAGGACGGTGGGTTGTGGTGGCTACAAGCGATTCCGTCCTTGACGAGTTGAAGAATGCCGATCCAAGCGTACTATCGATGCAAGCGGCGGCAAACGAACGCAACTCCATAGGATACACTCTTAGTAGCAGCATTCACACCAACCCATACCATGTCGACATAGTCCGGAAAGGTCTCTCTCAGCACCTGGCCAAGGTCGTGCCCGATATCGTGGAGAAGATATGTTGGGCCCTTTCTCGCGAGAATCTCGACATCGGCGACGAGTGGGCACGTATCGATATCTACCACGCGATGTTGAGCTGCATCTCCGCGACGACGAACCGAGTTTTAGTCGGACCGCTGCTGTCCCGGGATCCAGAGTACCTCAAGTGCCAGGTGGAACTATCAGAGGCCGTATCACGCGCAGGCCTCGTAATTGACCTCGCGCCGCGCATGCTCAAGGCTATTCTCGCCTACTTCCTTGTGGCGAGAAGTTCGGCTCTTCGTATCTTCCTCGCAAAGCTTGGACCCGCGTTTGAGGAGCGTCAGAGGATGATCAAGGAATTGGCCGGGGAAGAGTGGAAGGATAAACCGGTATGTGCATGTTCCTCTCGAGCGCCAGGCTTTTCGCAGTCCATTCTAACATTCTCTGCAGAACGACGGCATCCAATGGGTTCTCGAGGCTTCTCCTCCTGGAACTTCGGTGTACGAACTCTGTGCACGGATCTTGTATGTCGATTTTTCGGCAATCCACACGACAACCGTTAGCATCATCCAAGCTCTGTACGATCTGGGTGCGCGACCAGAGTTCCAAGATCCGATCCGAGATGAGATTGAGAGTGTGCTTGTCGAATGTGGAGGTTTCACTAAAGAAGCGTTGATCAAAATGAAGAAATTAGACAGCGCTCTCAAGGAGACCCAGAGACTCGAACCAGTTACTACAGGTCAGTCTTGTCTTTGACCCGTCTGTCCCCTACCTGACAGATTCTCCCACTCAGCAACTATGATGCGTAAAGCTCTCAAGCCGATGACACTATCCGACGGGACGTATCTTCCCAAAGGTCAGTGGGTCGTTGCACCGGCTTGCGCAATCAACCGCTCAACTCAGCACTATGCCAATCCGGACGAATATGACGCGTTTCGCTTTTCAAGGATGAGGGAGGGCGAGGAGCCTGGCCACGAAGCAAAGCATCAATTGACTTGTCCCGAGAAAGGTTATCTGTCTTTTGGGAGGGGAAAGCACGCATGGTAACCGCACCACCTTCCCCATGATTGCATCCTAGCTGACGAGACCCCTAGTCCCGGCCGTGCTTTTGCAGCTGCGCAACTGAAGGTGCTGCTGGCGTACATGATCTGCAATTATGAGTTTAGAACATCTCCTGGAGAGGGTCGACCCCAGAGCGAGAATTTCTCATTCTCGTGTCTGCCGGACCTCAAGGCCCGGTTGTTGTTCAGGAAACGAGCTGATGCCGAGGAATTATTTCTCAACTTGAAGAAGGTGGCGTGAGGAAGGCAGCGTGGTTTGTGTATGGCGAGCTGCATTGTGTCATTTCTTGATGAGAAGGTGGCGTGAGGAAGGCAGCGTGGCTTGCGTATGGCGAGCAGTATTGTATCATTAGCTCCTGTACTTTGTTTGAGAGAGAAATCGAAGATCCTTTTAGATCGATTGAAGATAGCTAGCGAAGCGATATAGAGGAGATGGCGTTCAAAATTGAGGGGTAAAACACAACAGGCGTCCGCCAGTAGAGATAATCCGGGATACTCAAACCGCCTGGGCTCGTATAAGTGCCCTCGGAGAATCCTGAGAGGATCAAGCAAGCGCGAAAAGTGGCCGAGATGATCCCACAACTATCACTCTTTCTTGCAAAACGACATAGGCTTGGAGAATCTCCTCTCGTAAGCTAGCCGCTAAGCCACTAATAGTGAGCGTTTGGTGTATTGTTCACCCAAGTTTGGGGGTTGGTTTTTGGGTGTCGCCCCGACGAATGTCACAACTTGTCACTCGACGTACCTAGAACCAGAAAATCCCGAAGTACTTGTGTACTTAGTTAGGCAAAAAGATGTGGGGTGCGCTCCGGCCTGGACTGAGAGAGCTCGGGGCAAGGGCTTCTACGTGACCGTCTTCGTTGGCGGGGACGGGGATGCCAGGCCGTACCGGACGTGCGAACCCCAGAAAAGGCGGAATACGGGGGAGAGAGGCGAGGGGGAAGCAGGAGGAGCGGGCATGCAGGTCCATACCGGTCTTTACTGTCAATTTTCATACCCTTCTCAACGCGAGCTAATTTGATGGCGATATGTACGGACTTCGGACGTTTCCCGAGTGAGCGCTCGTGAAGCAGACTTTTTGCCATGAATGTTCAATGGACCCTTCGTCGTCCGAAGCTCGGGTATGTACCTATGTAGCTCGTGCACTAAGCTGTGAGTGAACGAGAGATAGGTAGCGACCTGCGAAAAGTCTGGTGCACGAGGGGACAGCGATGGGCCAACCTACATAGAGCTTCAGAACCCAAATCACAAGTTCTCACTCATTTGGTAAACATTTATGTGGCACTTCGGGTTCGGGACAAGCAGGTACGGTCATAGAACGATGAACACACGGCTGAGCGGACAGAAAGGCCTCAACCGAATCAACCATTCTTATACTCAGCCTTGCCTCATGAGTCATGCCGCTCGAGGAAAGAGGCTTCTCGCTGCGTATGTAGGTGTCAGGACTCAGGAGTGAAACAATGCCGACTAGGTCGGGAGATCGGAGAACATGGTATTAGTGAGTGTTAAACCCCTCCGATTCCCGTTTTCCCGTCTGTACATAATTGCGATGCTATGATCTATCTTGCTAGCTGTAACTCATCCCTGCCGCTTCCTCAAGATTGGCCTTTTACCATCAAAAGGGCACACTGCAGGGGAACGCGTGAATGATAACTTATAACTATCGGCATGACTTTCGCACATCATCAGTGATCAAAGCATCATGCTTCTGGAAGAGGATTGCTTCTGTCTTAAGTCCAATCTGTGCAGGCACTGCAGCTGAGGTATTTGCAACTGATCGAACTGTCGATGATGGAGCGAGCGGCGTTGATACGTCTTATCCGCCGATGAGGCTGCCCAACCGATAGCATCGCCGGTGGAAACATATTTCGGAGACACCCGAGGGCCGAGAGGGAAGGCCTGCGGTTCGCTGTGTGTCAGTCACAAGTGTTTGATCTTCATCCGTATGTTACCGGTAACCGCACGACATCCCCCTCTTTGAGCAATCTGAGCAATCTGAGCATAGGGAATTGGAGACCGACTCCGTAGCCTAACTACGGGCTGAACCACCCACACCTCGTGACACTGAGACGGATGAGGGATGAGGGATGGAAGAAGGTTGAGAGGAAGGAAGAGGAAAGGGAAAGCGGAGAAGAGAGGGGCGGGGTTTGGAAGAGAGGGAAGCGTCCCGTCGCGGGCTGATAAAGCTCGCGGTAGGGGCGGTGTCTGAACTCTGGGTAACCGTCTTGATTGGCGGGAATAGGGACTTCAGGCCGTAAAAGGTTTAAGGCACGCAAACCCCACAGAAAGGATTCAGAAAACCTTCAAACGAAGGGAGAGAGGGCAGGTGGGAAGAGCGGGTGAGTCAGCCTGTAGGGAAGAGAGGAGAGGTGGAAAGTGGCGGACATGCAGGCCCATTTCAGTCTTTACCGTGTAGGTATCTACATTTCTGGGACAGGCCGGGGTGGAGGGCAGGGAAAGCTACATCGGGCCGGGTCGCTCGGTGACAGTTGGGTTGGACAGTGGCGTGGAAACGGGGGGTGTGTACGGGTTGATATTACCATGATCTCGAAAGGTCGCATGCAATTAATGATTAAACAAAAAAGAACCACATCCCCCTCGTTTCCGCCCTGCTCTTCGTGCTCTTGCAGTGGGTTGGCGGCATCTTCTTCATCCTCCGTTTGTCACCGAACTACCCAGAGTAGTAGGTGAACGGGGGCGAGGAGCTGATTCTCAGCTGAAAGAGTCGTATTGCACGGTACGCAGCAAGAGAGAGATCTTCCTGTTTTATTTCGCATGCAGCCTATCTAGAAGGTACGCGGCAAGAAACCTAGCTCATGGAAACGAGATAGTTGTGATGAGCCATCCATAGTGATCCACCGCGGGGGAAAAAAAGCACTCATCCAAGTTGATCTAACCGAGGAAGCGTGCGCGGATATATACTGAGACATGAATCTGGAGCTGAAAGGGAGCGGGCCAGATGACCTGCGGCGATGTAATCGACGGGTGTGAGGATCGCTTAAGTGCGGAGTTGATGCAATGCAGGGCATATCCCGTTAGCGGGTATGCAGACCCGGTTAGATAGACAGCCATTGACCAACCACGTTTCATGGTCCGTTCATCGCGGCATTATGTATCCCCTTCGCTTAAAAAAACACAGCGTAGGATCACATGGAGATTGCTAGCGGTGAGGCACGTAAGCTATCGTCTGTAGGATTCAGCTGTGGACTGTAAATAAACAGCTTTTATCTGTAGGCTTCAGCTGTGGACCGTACATAAACAGCAATGCATGCAGCTAGAACCTAAACCGCTGGAACCTGCACCGCTGAAACATACATAGCTGCTACGAGCTCAGCCTGTCGAGCTGAGCTGCGGCAATCCGGCATTGCAACTAACTACGGTAGTTACTTTCTCCAGTGCATGTTGGCGACTGGGGATTACTTGGTACGGTGGTTGAAGATCGATGAGAGGGAGGAGCGAACACCGCTCATGAACTCCGCAGCTTGCCGTATATAAAACCATCCCCAAAAGCACCCGTCCATAGCAGCTCTCATCTCCATCTCGCAAGTCCAACTTTTTGATCTCTCCACAAGTCTACAGATCGATCCGCCCGCACCACCACCCCCACCATGTCCGGCCTCAACAAAAGCATTTTAGATGACATCCGCAACGACGACGACATCGAAAAGGAGTTCCCAGGACTCGGATTCGCCCTCGCACACGCCCCGATTAGTGTGACTCCTCCCCCTCCCAAGTGGTCCGCACCGCCGCCTCCTGGTCCCCACGATGGGTACGACCATATAGCGCCGCCATCCTATTATATCCCTGAGCCAAAAACCCCCGAGGAGTTCATGCGCGATGTTTTGCGATCGCTGCAAGACCAGCCGGAATACCAGAAGGCCCGGGAGGAGCTCAGCGACCCCTTGCGGGACCAGTTGGACCAATTTGTGTACGGAACACCGCTGTCGGAGCTCGTGGGTTCCAAAACGACGGAAACTTTCGAAATTCCCGTTAGTGGGGTTTCTCGCAGCCATTTCGAACACCTCGAACACGCCAGCATGATGACAGTGTCGAAGAAGCTTCGTGGGGATGCCGTTGCTATCAGTGTTCGTCACGTTTAAACCTACCCACCCCCTCCTGGATAGTGATTCTGATATCTCCTTCAGGCTGCTGAGGACGTCGCATTTGCCAATTGGGGAAAAAACGGTTTCCAACACGCCGAAAGACACCTACGTGCCCAAAAAGGTGTCCGAGGTGCAGTCCATCGTCCGCGCCGCCAAAGCTCAAGGGAAGAGGGTGCGCGCGGCGGGCTATCGCCACACGTGGTCAAACATGTATTCCGAGAACGACCAGGTCCTCATCTCGATGCTGAATCTGGGCCTCGTCAACACGCTCCCCAATCCCGAGTCAATCCAGGCAACCCCGAATTATGGCGACAACGAATTCAAGACAATCGAGCTGGCGGTCAACCCGACGGACCCTAATAAGGCTCTGGTAAGACTCGGCGCCGCCGTCACTAATGAGGACTTTAGGCGTTGGGTGGTGCAGTGGGGCGAGTGGACTCTTGCACTCAATGTCATCATGGTCGAGTTAGTGATTCCGTTCCCTTTGAAAAGCTCTTCATGTTTTTTGTTATTACTTAGTACTTACTATGACGCGGCAGAATCACATTCGGAGGATCCAACGCCCCCATCTGCCACGGCGCGGGTATCCAGAACAAGACGTTGAGCGACCTCGTGCGCCAGATAGAGTACATCGACGCGAACGGCGAGAAACAGGTCCTCTCCGACCCGGAGCTCTTGAAGGTTGCTTCTGGCTGTTTCGGGCTTCTGGGTAACTACACCCCGCCGTGCCATCGTACTGGGTAGTAGTCATACAGTGCTGACCAAGACCACCGTAGGCATCGTAACGTATGTCACCCTAGAGGTCGACAAGTTGACCTATGCGATGATCAAGCCAGCGCGACGGGATTTGATACTGGCCATTCCCCCTCCGGACAAATACGTGTTCCCCCCAAAAGGCTGCGAAGAGCTTCAGAAAAGGCTTGCCAAGTATAAGCCGGAACAACTATCCGCTGCCCGCGAGCAGTTCATCCGTGATGCCGAGGATAACTATTACTGCGAGGTATGCAAAACATTTGAAGCCACCGGCGCAATAACTTACTTATCGTGCTGCCTTAGTGGTTTTGGTTTCCATACCAAAAGGAAGCCTTTTTGAACATCTGGTAGGAGTAGCCTCCATAAGATCTAGGCAATTAGCTTGTACTTACTTTTTTCTCTTGATATTCTCCAGGAATAACACCTCCGACTCTTCTGGCTGCGTGGACTACCCCGGCTCTGTCGAAACCTTTATCCAGTGGTCATCCTCTTGGGCCGGCGAAGTCATGAACCAAAGCCGTGTGTTCCGCTGGCTTTCGCCCAGAAAACAGGCTTTCATCATGGGTAAGAAGACTCCAGAGGCCCGATTGAGCCCAGGAAGAAAGACATTCCTGGTATTAGTTTACATAGCAAGCTAATCGATGCTCTCAAGGAACGATGGCCATGGCGACGCTGCCGCGCAAGAATGTCAAAACGCAACTAATCAACGCCCTGCACTTCCGGCGCGGAGTAAGCCAGCGCTTCACCATTTCCCCCTCCATTCCTCCGCAGCAACATACTGACATGTTGGGTTCGCCTGCGCGCACAAAAGATCCAAAACATGCGAGTGGGCGACTTCGAAGTCGAGATCCCGATTCCATCGGTGGCGGGGGACGCCACGCACACCAAGCGCGACTGGACGGCTGTGCAGCGGGCATGGTGGGACGGGATCTGCGCGATGTACGTTGACTCCACGAACGTATCTGCGCGGATCGCGCTCGAGATGCGGGTGATGGCGGACTCTTCGGTCGTGATGGCGCCGCAGCGCGGGAACACCCTCGGCACAGCGTCGATCGAGGTCATCACCAATATGCCCGCCGTCGAGGATAAGAAGAAGATCTGGGACGGCTTCAAACAGACCGTGGCAAATGTGTGGACGGGCTATAAGGGCCCCGACGGTGAGAAGCTGAATGTTCGCCCGCATTGGGCGAAGGAATGGTACGTTTGCAGCGTGCACTTCTTTTGGCTTTTGACCGATGGTCTACTGTAACTGGCGGAGTCGCGTTGCTTTGCTGAACACTCACTGCGTGCGCAGGGAGACTACGAAGGTCGATGGAAAGGACTGGGTCGACCATATGAAGGAGGTCTCGTACAAAGACGAGATCGTCGAGTTCAAGCGGTCGCTCGCGGAGATCGGAGACAAGCAGGGGTGGAAGTTGGAGGACTTGAAGGCGACGTTCTCGACGCCGTTGCTGGATCGTCTCATCTTCGATTAGGAGGCCGAGGAACATGCGGCGGGTGCGGGGAGTACTTGAGTTTTTGAGCTAGCTCGAGCGAGCTCTCTCAGTCTTGCTCTCCCGTAGATATCAGTTAGTGAGAGTGAATCTCAGAGTACTGCCGGAAAGCGATAGGCGATGAGCTAAAATGCATTCCGGAACCCGGATAGTGATGGCCACGAACTGGTTCACGCACCCGAGTGACTGATAGTGATGTGGTGTGCGAGGTTGTCAACACGTCATTTTTTTGCACCATTTTTCTGTACTGATCGCAGTGCTGAGCGGAGACGGAGACTCCACACCGAGCCAGTGATCTGGGCCATGGATAGAGAAGAGGATAAAATGTGCGCCTTTGGGTTAGCACTATGAACTTTGCTGAAGGAGAGGAAAAAGAAGAGCGGCTGTGTAACCTCAACAAGGATATTCACTCCAATACCGGTAACATGTGTCTAGCTAGCTGAATTGGTTCTCCTCCTCTTCGATGCGGCATCATCCTCCACTCCTGCTAACGACGACAAAATATCGACATACTGAACACCCGTGATCATCTCATTTGTTCAAGATCGAATACTAGAATCTAGATGGTGCTACTGCCGGAGACGGGAGAGTACTCTCCACTTCCATTGATGTTATCATATAATGTTCAGCAACATTTATTTACTGTACGTATGATACTACGACCCCGCCCCAGGAGCCTAGAACCTCCTCTTCACCCCCATCCAACTCTCTACGTTATACACCTCCTAGACCAACCTACACTCATCCAATGCCCACTCGCTGACAACGCCAATCACAAACAGAAAACGATCATCTTTCCTCGTCCTCTCGCATACAGCCAGAGCAACAATGAAAGACGGAATTTTGTTCGCATCAACTGGAGGCAGTGTAATACCAGTGACACAGTGGGAGCCGACATGCACAAGCACAGCGGCCAGCTCCCTAACTTCAAAAATAAGATTAATATAAGAACCGATATGTAATCGGCTTCCAGATATTAAACTGAAAAGAACAGATACTACACTTGATCTAAGCCAAAAGGCTGTAGAAGGAAAATTGTTAGTAGGATATTCGGTGATGCTGAATGTTGGGGGCGAGGAAGACGTACCAAAGAGAGCTAAAGAGAAAAGAAGAGGAGCGGGGGGGAACGGGTCATTATATAGTTGTTGGAGAGGCACTAGCCTCGTCGAGCTTTCGCCGTTCGAGCTTTCGCCGCTGCTAGGGCGCAGGGCTGAGGTCTGGGCTTTTGTTTCGCCGCTGCTCCCGATCGTAACGTCTGTCTTTCGATCCCGCCGATCACGCCTTGTGCACCATCGGAGCCGGGAGGGGTCCTTTGCTCACTAACAGCTGCTTCGACATAATCCATCCGACCTACCTTGTATGTAGGTCATGTCATACAGTACGCATCTCGTTCACTCCGGACCCGAGTTCGGCACACTGCAACCAGCGCCCTCTCCTCTCCTCTCTCCACACCTGGGGTACATTATATATCACTCGTTAAAGAGCTGTTCGTGGATTGGTTGGGGAAATGGTGAAAGGTGTACGGGTGAGGGGGCGGAGCGAGCGGTGGGGGCGGACGTGGCGGGGGAACGATCGTTTTCCTAGCTCTGCCTCTGTTTGGTGCGCTCACATATTGTCGGGAATGGTCAGAGCGGAGGGCAGGGGAAGCCACATCGGGCCGCCTGATGAAAGTTGGGTTGGCCAGTGGCGTGGAAACGGGGGGATGCACGGGTAGACGATATTGGCATGATCTAGATAGGTCGCATGCAATCAATGAATGAAAAAAAAAAGGTGAAAGGTGTACCCAGGCCTAGGCGGAATCATGGGAGATGGGATGCCACACCGAGCCAGTGATCCCACTGATCCCAACGACGACAACATACATCTTAAACTTCGTGATCATCTCATTCCTTCAAGATCGAATACTAGATAGTGCTGTTGCCGGAGACTCGAGAACACTCTCGGCTTCACCATCGTATTGCTGTGATGCGCTGCTAGGTGCATAGTTTGACGATACATTGTTCAGCAACATCTATTTATAGTGCACGTGATACTATGTCCCTGCCCCAGGAGCCTTGAACCTCCTCTTCACCCCCGTCCAACTCTCTACGTTATACTCCTCCTGGACCTTCCTACACCCTGCCAACGCCCACTCGCTGACGCCAATCATAAACGAGCTCTCGAACATGAACGCCATACTCCCGGCGCCGACCTTTTGCGGCTTCAGTTCGCACTCACTCGCCCTCTCCGCCGTGCCAGCATCTGGCCCATGTCCGGCCATCACGTTATGCAAACTCGCCCCACCTGGTACGAATCCACCGGATGTTTTAGCATCGTAGTCGCCGTCGATCAACCCCATAAACTCGCTCATACAATTCCTATGGAACCATGGCGGGCGGAACGTATCCTCGCCGACCAACCACCTCGGCGGGAAAATGACAAAATCCGCTACCGCGGTCCCGGGAACCGCCGACTGCACCGTCAACACGGTGAAGATGCTCGGGTCCGGATGGTCGTAGGAAATACTGCCGATGGTGTTGAACCTTCCCAGGTCGTACTTGAACGGGTAGTAGTTTCCATGCCACGCCACCACATCGAACGGACTGTGGTTCTGCGAAGCACGGAACAGCTTCCCGTTGAACTTCGCCATGATGGTGTGCGTCGCGGTGGAGTCGATGTACGCTGCAGTCGGGATCTGGAAGTCCCTCGCATTGGCCAGGCCATTGCTACCGATCGGCCCCAGCTCGGGGAGCTCAAAGTGTCCCGTCGTCCATGTCTCGAGGATGTACCCCCTCGCCCCCTCGCTCTCGCGCGGCTCGTGCAGCGCAACATTGTACCGGATTCCCCGCGGCACGACGAGAATCTCCATCGGCCGTACCAACAGTCGCCCGAGCTCCGTGCGCACGTCTAGAGTTCCCGCCTGCGGGACTATCAACATGTCCCCGTCGGCGCTGTAGAACGCCTCGGTGTCGGGCATGCTGCGGCCGCAGGTGTAGACGTAGATGCCCAAGCCGTTCTTTGTTGGGATGTCGCCTGCGGACCCGAGGAGTCGCAGGCCGCTGATAAACGTGGCGGAATCATCGACGTCGAAAGGGTCCCAGCGGAGCTGATTGGGGATTTGCCGGCATTCTGCTTCGAGGGCGTTGGGGGACTCGCAGATGGTGAAGGGGATGTGCGAGGCCGATGGAAGGATTCGGTACAGCCAGGTTTGCTTGTTGAGATGGCGAGGCGCGGTGAAGGCACTGCCAGAGAGCTTTTCGGCGTAAAGGCCGTAGGGTGGCTTCTGCGGGCTGTTCCGCGCGGTGGGAAGGGAGTGCGGGATCGATTCGGACTCGAAGTGCGAGCTGAGGCCGTGATGGTAGGTGTGTGGATCTGGAATCAAGAAGTCGGTCATTGCGGCGTTGGCAAGATATCCCGGCTTTGCAGAGCGGTGAGGGTAAGTGGAAGATATTTATCAAGATACGGTATGAATGTAAATGCTGTGTTCGGGAGCCATTGGGGAGCTGTTGTCGTACGTCATGACATCCGCCGCCAGCCGATGCAGGCCGCAAGCCGCAAGGTACACCCGGAGTCATCCCGTGAGTCGTTCCCTTGGCAGAACCCGGGTGTCTGCTCTAAAGTAGAGAGTCGAGGGAGACAAGGGAGAGGACCGACACCCACCGACATTCGATGAAAGGGCATTGCCAGAATATTTGAATAATAGAGAGTTTGCGCTTTGCATCTAGACGCAAAAACCAGGCTGTGACCCAGTTTTCTTGGCGCTCTGGACCCGGAAATTTGCGTTTTGTCCAGACGCAAATCCAGCCTTCCACCAATAACCACCAATAACCACCATGAACCGTCGTCGCGTCCCATATTCACCGTCAACGAGAATTAGAATGCCGTCATGCTCAAATTGTGCATAGGATATTGCTTGGAACCCAGAAAAAAAGAGTCGGATGCCACCCAAAGACCGAAAGGATAAGGTTGGATAGGCACGCTTCCAGATGAAAATTGGAAAGCCAAAAAGACGTGAAATCAATGAACTCGCGATACGGCTGGATTTACTATAAGAAGTATACGCAGAAAATCGAATTGAAGAACCCCAACGAGACGTGTTGCTGCCTTAGTTGGCACACCGTTGATCTGTCGATCTTTTGAGCAACTGCGCAAACTCTCTAGACGAACTCACAACGATTAAGTGAAACCCAGGCTAAATTTGCGTCTAGACGCAAAGCGCAAACTCTCTATTATTGTTGCACGGAGAAAGCGGTGGGCTAGGAAGTATACGGACAGGCGGAGGTCTTGGTTCAGGCAGGGGTGCAGCCTCACGAGTGAATTTCATCTGTTTCTTCGAATTCTACACGATTGTCCAGTAGTTAGTTGATTGACATCACTACCCTTCCTTCACGCTTTCCAGTGAGTCAGTCGTACATTGTCATCACGAAAGTTGTGGTGGTGGTATGATAGGTACCGTATCTACTGGTTGATAAGGACAGGCGCTAAGAGGTTGGAATAAACTTGCCGAATGGTGGCGGCGCCAGAGTGGCGAATACATATCAGTTTCTGCTTCGGTTATATACAGACCAAACAATACCGTGCTATTTACATTCATAATTCCCGCCGAGTTCACACTATCTCGACATTACTACATCAAATAGTGGTCTGAATGACTTCAGCCACTACGGTAGGGTACCTAGGGCAGCTAGTTGTACTATGCCGAACTCAGGTCCAGAGTGAACAAAATGCGTACTGTATGCAGTGATCTACAGAGGAAGTAAGGTATGTATAGCGCATAGGTCGAACGCATCATGTTGAAACAGAAACAGAAAAACCAAAGGACCCCTTTGACAGTGCACGAGGCGAGATCGGCGGGACCGAAAGACAGCCAGAAGATCACATTACGATCGCGAACAGCCAAATACCGAACGGCGAAACCAAAGCACAGCCCTTAGCCCTAAGACCTATGAAGCAGCAGCCACACACCGACGAGGCTAGTGCCCCTCCAACAACTATATAACGCCCCGTTTCCCCCTCTCCTCTTCTTTTCTCTTTAGCTCTCTTTGGTACGTCTCCCCCATCCCCCAACATTCAGCATCGAATATCTTGCTAACAGTCCCCCTTCTACAGCCTTTTGGCTTAGATCAAGTGTAGTATCTGTTCTTTTCAGTTTAATATCTGAAATCCGATTATATATCGGTTCTAATATTAATCTTATTTTTGAAGTCCGGGAGCTGGCCGCTGTGCTTGCGCATGTCGACTCCCACTGTGCCACTGGTATTGCACTGCCTCCAGTTGATGCGAACAAAAACTACGTCTACGGTCTACGTCTTTCGTTGTCGCCCTGGCTATTTGCGAGGGATGAAGGAAGATGGTCAAGTCAGAGGTCACTGAGAGGTGTGCTGTGGCTGACATGTTCAGTGCATACTACCTACCTAACTGCCCATTACGGTGGAGAGAGACCTTCACTTGACTTCAACCACTACGGCACTCTATTTAACACACAGATGAATCGTCACAAAGCTACGTTGAGCGATCTTCATGGTCGTTCACTCGCGTGGATCTCGATTGTTTGTGGTTTCGATATTTGGCAGAAACTACGCAGCTACGCTCAGTGGATGGATGCATCACATTCCGAGGGTCTCGACTAGACATGCGAAATATAAAGAACAGAGCACGACGGGAGGAGCACGGTGCGATAAGTACTCCGCATATATACTGTATGTAGTGTACATACAACCACCTTCCACCACTCCCGCCACCACCCAATCCCCTTAACTGAATACAGTACTCCGGCTTCATCCGGCCTCGTGGTGCTCAACCGACATAGATATTGCCAATACCCTATCGGGTACCCGTCAGTTTTCTGTACATCCACCTACTTCCGCCCACCTCTACCCAGGAATTCAAGAACCTACCATAACCGGATGCGCCTCTCCATTATGAATCTGCAGGGGATACCTGGTAGTATTATACGCAGAAACAGCAACAAGCTCATCACCCACGGCAACCGTTCCAAAATCCGCGCACAGCCCCGAGTTCGAGATATGCTGCATCGTTGCGCCTCCGGCGGCGGCGCCATGGCCGGCGTGTCCGCTGCCCTCAGCCTCCTGGTACGCAGACGTCATCCCGTACAGCTGCTCAGAATTGCAGATCTGCTGCCCGTTCTTGTAGAAGGTTACGCGCACGCCGCCGTCGTGAACGTGTCCGTCTGCTAGCAGCAGCGTGCCGGAAACGGTAGACTTCCACGCGGGAGAGCGCAGCTCGTAATACCCTTCTTTTGCCGCTACGTCACTAGTGCCGCAGCCGGTTGCGTCGAGCCTGGAGGGACGGTTAGTGTGTAGCTACCGATGGGGAGGAGGGGTGGGCGGCGCTGCACTGCTCACCAGATCAACGGCGAATCCTTGTATCCCAGATCGGTCACGTATTCGTAGGTCATGGTGAGGTACAGCGTCTTCGACTCGGCAGCCTCGTTCATGAGTTCGACGATCAGGGACATGCGATCTGCCGCGCCGATGAAGACGCCGTTCTTCGACTTGCTGTTCAGACGCTTGACGGTGCGCTCGTTGCCAGAGGCAAAGATTCGTCGTGGCATCAGGCCCAAGCTGCCGCCACAGACGACGTCCGCCTTTCCTGTCGACCGCGAGTACATCACCATGTGGTGCAGCCAGGCGCCGGTGTCTGGGAGCGCTGTCAGTGGTGTATTTGGTGCACCAGGCTGCATAGCACGTACCAATATTCGCCTCAGTCCCGTCTTCGTACTCGAGCCCAGCTTCCATAGCCACAAGGTAGCAGTTCGAGCACGGCTGCGGAACCGAAACGTAGCGGTTTGGGAGCTCAGCACCAGCCTAGACAGCACAACTGTCAACCAACCGTACGCCACACACACACACACACACACACACACACACACACACACACACACACACACACACACACACACTCCTCGTCATTCATACATACCGCCAATGTCCACGGTCCAAGCCGCTGCTTGGTAACCTTCCCGCCCGCAGTCTTCGCCGTAGTCCCAATCCTGGGCTCGGTGACGAAGCCGGGCGGGAATACGCCGGCCGAGGGCATAGCACCGTGGTCGTGGTCAGCCGCGGAGCTTGTAGGCGCAGCAGCAGAGGAGGCAACAGGCGTATGTTCGTGCTCGTGGCCATCGCCCGTAGGCATCGACGAAGCCAAGGTAGCAACCGGTGTATGTTCATGGTCGTGGCCGTCACCGGTAGACATTGACATCGACATCGGCGCAGTCGACACCGCAGTACCGGTACTGGCACCACCGCATGCGGCCAGGCCGGTGGTGGCTAAGGACAGAGATAGGAAAAGGAGTGAAATCACGCGCATCGTGAGGATGTAGCGTCGAGGAGCCGGCCAATTGACGAGAAATGAACGTGTGTGTATGTACTGCTGGATGAGCAGAGTAGAGAGGACGTCAATGCTCCTTTTGTAGGCCCATATCGTGGGCCGTTATGTTATGTTCGTGCTAGGTAGGTGTATACAACGCATGTCAAACTCAGACATCGTCATCGTCGGGACTGGAGGTTAAAGACTCGTACCATGGCCGAAATACGATCGCCTTCTTCATTCCCAGCATCATCAGCAAAGCCCTGTAACTCTGAAGCCGAGATGCACGTGTCTGCATATGGTGCAAACATGCAAGCCGCATCGTTTACCTGTTGCGCTGCCGAACTGCGGGCCACCGGATATCCAAACCATGGCGAATCGATTTTCTCGTGACTATCAGCAGCCAGTCCGGAGGGAGGTTCATAAAACACGACACCATCAACCCTCGCGCCAGATAGATGAGGACGCACCAAGGCTCCCAGCTTCCTCGGCATATACTATATCTAAGTAAGTACTCTGGCGCAACCCTGCAGGCCGAGGAGGCTGAGAAATCAGCCCCTAGTGAATCGTAATCCGCAGGGCCGGGAGTCGGGACTCGGGACTCGGGACTGGGTGCAGATTGATTACCAGCTAGTTGATATATGTGGTACATAGACAAGCTTTCTGGATGGTGCACGGGCGTGTGGGGTGCATGCATGCATAGAGTATGCACGTCGGTGTGACCATTGCAGATGTCGGGAAACGTATTTCGATGATCCTAAGTATATTGTACGGACAGTATGGAAGCCCGACTACATATCACAGCTGGAGCTTCGAGCTTCGAGTCTCAACGCCGGCCAGTAAAGCCACTAGTTACAAGCGCAACTCTAGCATGTTCGCTCCGATTTCCCCGTCCCGTCTTCCGGCTATGAACTTCCAATACGGCACCGGAAGGTAAAACGTCGCGGCCCGGATGCATTCGTGCCAACAACAAGCAATATCTACCCCGCCGTCTACGAACCGGTGTATACCAAGTCTTCCACGTGCACCGTCATTCCGAGCGATTGGCAGATCATTAGCACCCATCCCATCCCATCCCATCCGTCCGTCCGGTAACTTCGATATTAATTTACAGTTATGTACGTGCACGGGCCATCGGATCCGTTGTTTCGGAAAGAGCACCCAAGCCCGTAGGCGTACATGGTGTTCGCCGAGGTTCACTTTTTATCTGCCCTACCCCCCGCCGATCGCCCATCGACCTTCGGCTTCGACGCCTGAGTGACGGATCGCAAATCCACCGGAGTGAACCCCCGCAGATGGGGCTTGTTCGATAACCGCTGCTGGACTGGGTGATCGGGTGATCGCTTGTGAACCAGCACTCTGTCGGAATGGAAGGATACGACTTGAGTTCCAGGTAGTACTGGGGGCTGTAAGTAGGCTATATCAACAATCCGCCGCGAAGCAGCCATTTCGAACTTGCACACGATTTCCCACAGCGCCGACACCACCGTTGAATATGAAAGATCACACGCCGCCGCAATCGCAAAAGCAGATCCGGGTGAGCTATATCCACAGCTATGTCAGAATCCAGATAAGAGCCACCATTATAGTACAGTAGAAGACGGCCACTCTACCACTCTACCACTCCAGCGGATCATCTGTCATCTGATCGCACCAGCGCCGCTAGCAGGCTGGCAGCTGACAGGACCAAGTCGGGAATACCGGTATCCGTTCCCCCGTTCCCCCGCCCCCCCTCCTCATACCTAGCACATGGCCAACTGCCCAGAGACAGAGTAGGTAGGTAATGTCGCGCATCCGGGCACCCGGGAACTGCCCTCTCAATCCACACCATCCCCTCGTTCGTGGGAAGGGAAGCAATCTCGGCCATACTATGTGTCCTATGCCTACCGGTATAGTATCCACCCGTTGTACGGCGTCCATTCATTTGAAGCAGGGCAGGGCAGCACATTTTCAAGACTTGAAGCATCTTGCGAGCAGAGCAGTGCTACCTAGGCGGATTTGAGGGTGTCGTTGCTCGTATAGGTAGACGGATGTGACGGCCTGCGTAGGTAGGAAGTATGTAATTCTTGTTTGCGCCTCGTTTTCCTCTCATATATCGTATCAGGGCCCTACAGGCTACAATTGTCGCTTGGGTATTTGCATCCCCTCCAGAACAATAAACTGCTCAACCATTGGCAACTTGAGTACCTAACAAACGCTTTATATTCCGAGTCATAGTCTATGAATGAATTTTCTATACACCATCGCGTTCCATTTCCAGCAATCCACTCCGAAGAACCCACAACGGATACCCACCAGAGTAGAGTAGACTGACACCGGACAAGTAATCACAATTATCCACAGGAGCTTATACCTCTGTAGCAGCACGGCAAGTAAGTACATTACTTAACAATAAGTACATTATGTAGGCACATACCTACGCACGATACATCATCAAATTCGAAAACCCAACTCCGAAACAAAACGAAAGAAACCCCCCACAAAGCTATACCGAACCGAACGAAGAAGAGAAGACAATAAAGGAAGGGAAAGGAAAGGAAAGCTAGCAAGTGGAACACGATAAAGATACAAACGCCTTTACCCCCCGCAAACGCAGCGCAACGGTACGCAAAGCAAAGTAAAGAAAACCAGAGCAAAGCAAAAAACCACATTCCAGACTTTTATAGAACCCCGGGAAACAGTGAAAAGGAAAGGAAAAAAAAAAGAAAATGCCGCAACTGTAAATGCCTTCCGCCATCCATCCGTCCGTGCGTCCATCCATCGTCGACCACCACCGCCGCCTAACTGGTCTCACTCCCCTCATCCCCGGAATCGAGCTCGTCAGCTTCCGTCTCATCCTCGTCCTCGTCGGCGTTGCTATCGCTGTCCTCCTCCTCCTCGTCTTCGAGGCCAGGCACGGGCTTCCACTCGACGTAGCACTCGTCGATCCAGCGCTTGCTCTTCTTGAGCAGGAACGGATCGAACGGGAAGTACGAGTCGAGCATGTCGTCCTCGCGTCCTCGCCCCTTCCGCTTGTTCTGCTCGATGATGGTGTAGCAGAAGACGAACTGCAGGTGGTTGGCGATCTTAGCGAACATGTCGACGACGGCGGGCGAGCACACCTATTCCCCCTATTAGCACGAGGCGTCACATGCGAAAAGGGATCCGCAAGGGGAAGCATACCTTGAGAGGATTGAACCGGCTGGTGATGACCTTCTGCATGACGTCCAGTCCGGCAGTCCACGAAGTCTCGACGACGCCCCACTCGTCCTCGACCTCCTCACGGAGCTCTCGCCACCGGAAGCAGAAGATGTACATGATCGCCTGGACGACGCAGTAGAACGGACGGAACTTCCGGACATCGGGGCCGTTGCAGTCGACCGACCGCACGTCGACAAATTCGCTGAGCCATCGACACAGGATCCGGACGACGGCACGGACGTCCTTCGCCGGCATGAGCTTGGCGCGCGCTACGTACGAGGCGATGTACGCCGTCGCGGCTTGCCGTGTGCCGACCGGGCTGATGTTGTCGAGCGCTTTCTCCACCATCGAAACACAGAAATGGTCCGAGAAACGTGGTGCTTTCTGCGCAGCCCAGAAGAGTAGGAACTGCGTGTAGCGCGAGCGGTAGGTCGGCAGGATTGTGGTGTTGAAGGTGTTGTGAATCATCTCGAAGGTATTAACTGCCGTAGATGAACAGCTGTTGGGATCCTTCTCGGTGCCGTCTGGGAGGAATTGCGAGTAGTACTTGAACAGTAGATCGAGCATGCAATCAAGTTTATCCACAGTCTCCCTGATGGCCTTGACCGTGTCTTTATCCTCTTCTTCGTCACTATCCTCGTCGGTTTTATTTCCATCATCCTCTACTTCCTCCTCCTCCTCTTCTTCATCATCATTAGCACCAACATCCTTCTTCTCCTTCTCCTTCAGCGCACCCTTGAGCTCGGCTTCCAGCTCCTCTCCTTCATCATCCTCCAGCTCTTCGAGGTCCACCTGGATCTCAATGTCTATCTTAATGACGCGGTCCGTGATAACCGAGAGGACTTTATGCCTCAAAGCCGGAACGTATTCCACGACTCTCAGCATATTCGCCAAGTAGCACGTGTGCTCCAGTTTCCTCTCACTCTTGTGGGGGAATTCCGCGACTAAGAGCGGAAACAGGGTAGAACTAGCAGCGGTCGGGACAAGAGCGATAATATATTGGAGGGCGTAGTGGACGCGGTCATAGATGGTGTTCCGGTCGACAAAGACGTAGCCGGGGAGGTTTCCGGTCGAGGTCGGTAGGAAGCTCAGGTTGCGGACCAACATCTTTGTCACAAGACCCATGTAATTCGCGTGGGCACTGACTAGATTCCCCAACAAGCGCACAAACGCTGACACAAAGAGGCCATCCCTACCCACCCAGCTGGTCGCAACGATGTCCTTAACGAGAGTAGCACAGCTGTTGTCGAGTCTCGAAACCACGTTGGACAGCGCCTTCAGCGTCATCTGCAGCTCCTGCGAGGACGGCGGCTTTGTGTCTCCGTCCACATCCGCAGGGTCCGCCTGGAACTTGTGCCGGATTTCTTCGTAGCGTGCTGGTTTTCCCTAGAGACCACGATGCGATGTCAGCCCCGAGTCCCATCTTCTTCCGGCAAGAAGCAAGGGCGTGGGGGAACATACAGCAGCGCGTTCATCCAGTGCGTTGGCAACAAACTTCTTGAACATGTTCGATGCCGACGCGCCCTTTATCCGAGGCTTTTTCGCGTTGGTAGCAGTAGTAGTCGTAGTCGTGGTGGTCGTAGTAGACGTCGTGGTGCTAGCATCGCTGTCACTGATCTTCTCGTCCTCGCTCTCCTGCCGTAGCCGTTCGAAGTCTTGCTGTGCAACAGCGGTGTTCGCGAACCGCACACGTTTCTTCGAAATTGAGGCGATGATAGGCGAGGCCTTGTCTTCGCGCTCATGTTTTGTGCCGGCAGCTGGAGGCATGGTGTTCGGGAAGGGGATTTTGAGTGGGGCGAGGGAAACCATCGAGCGTGTCTCGTGTACGTCAGTAGCAGTAAGGTAGCGAGCGGTCTCCGTCGCGCCTTGCTCTAGCTGTTCGATTGGAGTATTGGAGCTGCTCGTCGGTGGTGAACTCGGTGGAATGTGGGGAGTGGAAGGTGGGGGGGATGCGCAGTTGAATAGTGGTGTCAAGTTGAATTTGGTTGGTGGGTTGAGCGTCGTAGGGGGGGTGTCGGCGGCAAAGTGTAATTTTTTCGATCGGCCGTGTTGCATTCCCTGCATCAACGCCAAGCCTCACGTGCCACACGAGTGATTATGTATGAGCGCTTGCAAGAGTCAATCTGAATCTAAAACTCAACAAACACAGTACGAATGGCAAGATCACAGCTCGGGCCCGATACAGTTTCGAAGTCTACTATAAATCTATGGCCACTAAAACTTTGCCGCGACTCCATGTTTCCTCGTAAACTCCACCAGTGATGAGCACGTGCACCGGTTCTAAACCGAGTGAAACAAATCGACGTGATTGACGTCCTCACGATGCCGTGTAATTGCGAATCAAGTTGAGTAACTTCCATAGCTGTTCGATCGAAGCCCCCACGATGCCGCGTAATTCTGCAAAAAGTTGAGTAACTTACGTCGCCGTTCGCTCGACGCTCCCCTACATAGAAGCACCTAGCTCAGCCAGGAGCTTGGCTGTCGATCGACTCGTCTTTACTTACGCAGTGAAGTCAAACGTTAACCCAAGCATCCAGAAAGTTAGAAATCCATTCGAGCGAGATACGATTCTTATTGTCTTAACGTTAAGCGTGGTGGACCCGACTAGGCGGGAAAAGTTTTCACTGTTTATTGGCCTCTAGAGCTCAGACATGAGCTCACAATGTCCTGTGCGGACAAAGACAGTCCCCTGCATGGCATCGGCTTCTTCCGCTGAGTAGCATGCAAGCATTCACGCAAAATCACTCGGAGCTCGGCTGGAAATGCTGTGTACCGAATTTTAACACGGAGAAAACAGGAAATGCAGAGGTAAGGTGATCCCAATTAATAGCGGCAGTCCTGCCTCACGGCGAGTCATTTGCCCGGAAGAGCGACCGAGCAGAACGCCTCGCGAAGGAAATACCGTAACGGCGACGGAATTAGCGAACGAAGGTGAACGCCTCATGAAGAATTATCCTCCACTGGAGGCCAGGCGCATCGATCCTCCGTCGTGCGTCAGCTCTTGTGGCCAGTGGAGCACATGATAGCGGAAGCAGCGGTTGCGACGGGGATGTCGGGGGATTCCAATCCGTTTGGACCGGATTTGTGTTTCGGATCTAACACTTAGAGGTAGTTCGTCGCGGGCCGGTGTGCACCTGTGTGTCTCGGTCTAACACTTAGAGGTAGGTCGATGGTGGTTTGCATGCCGATGGATGTGACGTGCTGCCATGCCGGCGGAGGCCGAGAAGGGCTGTAGGCGGCAACCGGGTTGGGGACACCACCAATCGCAGCCATCTGACCCATCTTGTTGAGAGAATGCGGCGGAGCGGCGGATGCAGTCGTTCTTCTCATCTCTTGGGCATCAATAGTGAATACATCGGTTCTCTCTGTCTCTCTCTCTTTACCCGCTGTTTGCTTGCTGCCGGTGCTTGGGAATAGCTCTAGCAGTTGTCGACGTCGCGAATCGCGAACCGAGCCGAAGTGCATACGAGTGGGGGATTGCGATAGCTACCCAGGCAAGCACAGACTAAATACATCTCACTTGCCTATCGTCTCTGTGCCGCTCCTAGCCATTGCCGAATGACCTGGCCACAAGAGCTGACACCCGCATTTTCGATCTGTCCGATTGGCCTCTGCACCGTCAGGGACCCCTGGCAGGCAGTGAGCATCGCGCGCGGGGTGTTGCAAAGGGTGCGCAGGCAGGCAGTGGTGGGGTTGAGCAGCGGTTGCTCTCCACTGGGTTCCATCCCTGGATCAAAGGCGGGAGAGCGGGCAAGCAGGAAGGAAGGAAGGGCACGGAAGGAGAGCGAAGAGCAGCGAAAGCGAGTAACTGGATCTTGTCGATGGTGCAGCAGCTGCTCTGGGAGGCGGGGTGCACTCCCGATGGGCCATCACAAGTCAGCTTTCCGCCCAGCTTGGGCCAGCTAGTGAACGGGCCTTTGTTATATAAACCCATTGGACTTGCCCCCGAGATCGAGCCCGTGCGGCTTGTCCTCGCTCCCTCCATTGAATTCTTGCCTCTTAGCTACTGCCTTGTACCGATTCTTTGATCTACCGCACCCCTCCTCGAGATCATCCTCCGTCACCCAGAACTCCGTGGATACCTGTCGGACCCATCTCGTACACCGCCGCACCAACTACACAATCACCACCGACACACAATCACCACCGACACACAATCACCACCGACAGACATGGCACCTTCAGCTTCAATGGCAGCGAAGGCGAACACCCCCGTTGCGAAAACTGGCACCGCCACCGTCGACAGTTACCATACTACTTCGTCGAAGCAAGCTCTGGATCTGGAGCACGAGCACGCAGCGCACAACTACCATCCGCTGCCCGTGGTCTTCGCCAAAGGCAAGGGCGTGCACGTCTGGGACCCTGAGGTTGGTGATTCTCTGCTTGCCACAACGTGCGTGGGCCGTGCTTTTGTTGTGCTTAGGGACCTGCATTGTCTGTTTGTTGGGCTGGGTGGCACCTTGTTTATTTGGACTGCATCGGCTAACGCATGTGGTGGATGCTCATGTAGGGAAAGCAATACCTCGACTTCCTGAGCGCATACTCGGCCGTCAACCAGGGTCATTGCCACCCCAAGATTGTCGGAGCACTCGTCGAGCAGGCGCAAAGGCTTACGCTCTCGTCAAGGGCGTTCTACAATGACGTCTTCCCTGTATTTTCGAAGTTTGTTACAGAGGTATGTTCCCAGTCTCTCCAGATCGAGACGTAGTTTTTTGTTGATTTCTTTCCAAGTTCTTCGGCTTCGATATGGTTCTCCCCATGAACACCGGCGCCGAGGCGGTCGAGACGGGCATCAAACTCGCGCGCAAGTGGGGCTACAAAGTTAAGGGGATTCCGGAGGACGAAGCGCTCATCCTCGGAGTGGCAGAGAACTTCCACGGCCGCACGTTCAGCGCCGTATCGCTTTCGACCGACCCGGAGTGTCGCGCCAATTACGGCCCCTATCTGCCAAATGTTGGACCCATCAGCCCTGCCACCGGAAAGCCAATTCGGTTCAACCACGCCGAGGACCTCGAGGAGGCGCTGAAATCGCATGGAGATAAGATCGCGGCGTTTTTGGTCGAGCCGATCCAGGGTGAGGCCGGAATCATCGTGCCCGATGATGATTATCTGAAGAGGGTGAGGGAGCTGTGCACTGAATACAAGGTCCTCCTGATCTGCGATGAGATTCAAACCGGCAAGCCCACAATCGATGTCACCCATCCAACTCATTGCTGACCGTCGATCGTAGGTATCGCACGGACTGGTCGTCTCCTTTGCTTCGAGCACTTCGGCATCAAGCCCGACATTGTCCTCTTGGGCAAGGCGATTTCCGGCGGTGTCTACCCAGTCTCTGCCGTCCTCGCCGACAAGGCGGTGATGCTCGTGATCGAGCCGGGAACGCACGGCTCGACCTACGGCGGCAACCCCCTCGGCTGTGCCGTTGCCCTCGCTGCGCTCGAAGTCGTCCGCGACGAGAAGCTCACGGAGCGTGCCGAAGTCCTTGGAGAACGGTTCCGCAAGGGTCTCGAGGCTCTGAATAGCCCCGCCATCAAGACCATTCGTGGAAAGGGTCTGCTGAATGCGGTCGTGATCGACGAGTCAAAGACCCATGGCCACTCGGCGTGGAATCTCTGCCTCATCCTGAAGGAGAAGGGTCTGCTCGCGAAGCCGACCCATCAGAATATCATCCGCCTCGCCCCGCCGCTGGTCATTACCGAGGAGCAGATCGATCAGTCGATTCAGATTTTTAAGGCCGCGCTTGATACTTTGGTATGACTTTAAACCACACCCCTCATCTCGAGAAAGCCTGTACGATACTGACGAATGCCAGCCAACGTGGAAGGAAGAGGGAGTCGCAGAGGACGAGAGAAACCATGTAAATGTCATGGACGACTAGGCTTACATACATACGAGTACCACAAACCAACCAACCATCAACGGCGTTTTTGAATTGAGGTTTTTTCAACCGGAGTTCTTGTTTTTGCATGGGATGGGGATGGGCATGGGAGGGTAGCTGTACATAGTCGTGTCGCTTTCTGGTTTGAACCTGCCGATAGGCGTAGGTATGATACTAGAATACATTTGCAATGTGATACTTACGCTTCGGTGCCGTTGATTTCTGCTGCCCCATTGACTGTCCTTCACGATGCGCTGCAAAGACCCGCGCTTCACAGATCCAGAAGCGCTCAATCCCACGTTAGTCCCTTAGTGCAACCGCCACGCTCGCTTAAACCCGCAGGGTCTCATCCGTGTACTCTAACTAACTAACCAAGTGGAAAAGTTGCATCCCAAACCTTCAATCCAACGCACTCACCACTTAGCATATTTCCGCACCCCACCAACCAGTTACCATGCCGCGCCCCGCGGACCAGCACCTCCCACTGCTGCGCACCTTCGTGTCGGCGCTGCTATCCACACCGGACGCCTCCCTCGCAGCCGAGATCCCATCGCTCGCACGGATCCTATACACGACCACCTCGCCGAGCATATTCGACTGCGCGCTCACCTCGCCGAGCGAGGAGGCGCAGGTGCTGTGCGCAAAGACCAAGTCCCGCGTTGCCGCGCTCATCGGGAGTAAGTCCCCGCAGGCGCGGTGGGCCGGTGTCGTGCTGGCGAAATGTGTCCTTGAGAGCTCGTTTGAGGCACTTGCTGCTTGGGGGGAGGGCTGGGTTAGGAGGTTGGTTGGGTTGGTTAATGTAAGTACACTTCTCGGGGATGGGGGGGGGGGGGGGGGGGGTGGGGTGGGCGTTAATATGTGTGAGGGAGGATAGAGGCCGGAGCCAACTGTCACCACCGTTATGCTCATCCGTACCCTTGCGCGGGTGTTCACGAAGCTTACGCTCGACCGGCCGACGCTGACGCGGGAGCTGGTGACGCCGCATCTTCCCGCTTTCTTTGGGGCGCTGGTGGTCGCGGTTACCACGCCGCGGGGCGACGACAGTGTTACCGCGTGTGCGTGGGAGGCGCTCAGGGATTCGGTCCAGGCGCACCCGGTCACGTTTAGGCCGTTCGTGGGCAAGACTAAAGTCGCGGTGAAAGCGCTCCTGGATGGAAGGTGTGTGGAGCAGGAAATGGAGAGGGTGGTCAGGGAGCTGGTGGTCGCACTGCATCTGTGTGGCCCTGCGCCCGGCAGTGGTGGGCATCAGGAGGGCGGAAGGAAGGTTAATGCCCCCGCGATGGAGTGGACGGCGCTGTTTAATGCTGCTGTGGCACGGTTGCATTCGGCTCTGGATGTGCTGTTTGAACCCGTGCTCGAGGAGTACCGTGAAGGCGACCGCCAGAGCGGAGGCGAGGAGGCGGAGAGGGAGATTCCGGTTCTGGCGGATAGGGTTGGGCTGCTGCTGCGATCAGTGGGCAGCTTCTTCACGGTGTCGACCGGGCAGCAGCCGCAGATTCCCCTGGGAAGCCTGATGAACGCCGTCTCCCGGATCCTGAGCGTATCCACGGACCCGGCATCGACCGAACACAACCCGGCGATCGAGAAGTCCCAGCGCGAGCTGCTGTTCTCGCTTTTCCCCGCAATCCACGCGCAGACGTTCGACATGGTCGATACCGTCGTCAACCGGCTGCAGTCCGTGGTGATCCCGTTCGTCCCCTCGCTGCTCGGCCACGCCGTCGCCCTGTGCGGCAAGGAGGGCTACAACGCCGACCTCAAAGTGTCCATCTACAACGTGACCAGCACGCTGCTCACGCTCGCGGGGCCCGCCCTGGACAAGGAGTCGACACTGTACCTGACCCCACTTCTGCAAACCTGCTGCACGGACCTGCTCGCGCCCCGCGCCGCCGCTCGCACCGCACCCACCACCGCTCCCGCACACAAGAAGCAAAAAACCAACTCCACGACGCACGCGGACTCTCTCCTCTCGACGACCCCCGCCGCACCAAAGTTCACGCCCCCCGGCCTCCCCACCGCCGCGGGCGTCCTCCTGACCACCGCGCTGTCCAAGCTGCCATCGCAACACATCCGCGCCGAGCTGCGCGTGCAACTCGAGCGCACCGCGATCCTGACGGGCAATCGGGCGGCGCTGCTCGCTGCAGTACTGTTCCCGCGCGCGGCGGCGGAGAGGCCGGGTACAGTGCCGTTCCTGGTTGGCGCGGGGGTTGATGCCGCTGCAGAGGCACTGGTGAGGCCGAGAATGCCCGTGGTATGGACGGGGCCGAGTAGGGAGGAGGTCAGGAGGGCGTTGGAGGAGGAGAAGGAGGCGAGGGAGCTGGAGATGGAGGAGCTGGATGGGAGGGAGGAGGAGGAGGAGAGGGAGCGGGAGGAGCAGGAGGAAAGTAGGGTGCATAAACGGCCGCGGGTTTCGCCGCCCACTGCTGCTGCTGCTGCTGCTACTCTTTACCCCACCACCACCGCTGCCGCCGCCGCACCACCATTACAACAGCAGCAGTCATTCTTCACCAACCCGATCTCGCTCCCGCCCCATTCCGTGGCGGCTGTAGGTATCTCACCCGACAAGCCTGCGGCACTACCGAGCTCGCAGCCCGCGCCGCCCGCAACGGCGGTAAGGAGCGAGTACCCCACGCTCCTGCAGGTGACCACCGCCACAGCGGCCGAGGGTTCGCCGATAAAAATGAGTTTCACCGAGGAGGAGGAGAAAGATGATGAAGATGCAGAGATGTTTTCTGTTCCTGGGATTGATATGGGGGATAGTAGTGATGATGATGATGAGTAGCTAAGCTGCCAGGGGCAGTGGGGGGGGGGGGAGGGGGGAGGGAGGGAGGGTGTAAAAAGTCCTATGTAGATTGAGATTGAGATTGAGATTCGGCTGGATGATGGATGAATACTTGGATAGACGCAATTCGAATTCTAAACGCTTTTGAATCCACACGCAACTACAGCAGCAACAACAGCAACACAAAAGACCACAACCCCCAGCCAGCCATCGTAAACAAATATAGAAAAAAAAGCACATTAAACCCCGTAAGTTTCCCATTCCATTTCATTACATACTACTCCTCAGCCTCGACCTTCACCACATCCTCCTCCACCTCCACATCCTCATCGTCATTGACATCGATGAGGTCCTCCTGACTCTCGATCTTGAGGTACTCCTCCCAGTTCGGGAACAGCTCGGCATCATCATCGGGCACCGCAACCGCCTCCGCAATCTTCGGCTTCTTATTCGCGACCAGGGCCTTTTTCCACTCGCGGGCAACGCCGCTGGCAATGCTGGGCTTGTACGTCTGCGCGAACAGCGCGGCCTCAGCGTGGCGGTTAGTCTTGACGAGCAGCGCGGCGCAGGCATCGACATCGCCGAGCTGCCAGAGACAGCTGAAGGCGACGTTGTGAGCGCCGGACTGGGCTGTCGTCGCGGCGAGGGATTTGAGGCCCGCGCTGTTTCCCGTGGCGGTGTGGAGCAGCAGTAGCGAGCCGATGTCTTTAGCGTTCGTGAAGCATTCCTCAGCCAGCACCAGGTTCCAGGCGGTCAGAGCGGCGTCGCCGACGGTTTTCCATTTGTGCTCGGCGTCGACTTCGCGCGCGAGTTGGAGGGCGATCTCGAGGTTGCCGAGCGCCAGCGCCAGGTCGAAGCGATGCTCCGGATCCGTGGCCACTTCGAGCGCGAGCTCTTTGTAGCCTTGGCCTTCGAGGAAGCGCGCAATCTTGTTCTTCTGGTCCTCGGGCACGGATTCGAGGAGCTCGGCGGCGGCGTCCATGTCCCCACGTAGTACGACGGTTTGGTACTCGACTACCGACAGGGACAGTCCGTAGGAAATCACGTTTACATCTTTGTCAGCGAGGTAGATGCGGCCATCTCGCGGGATGTATCCGAGCAGGTACATGGGGGAGTCGAAGTGCGAGATGGTGTAGGTCTGGTCTCCTACGAGGTAGTTCAAACGGTTGGTGGAGTTTGTGTAAATGAAGCAATCGCCGACCCATTCTCCGGTGCGAACGCTGAAGATGGATGTCAGTAACGGACGGTTACTACGGTAATGCTCAGGGGAACATACCTCTCGTTGATGTCGACGACAACCTCGAACGCTGCCTCCACGCCGTCATCCTCAACTGTTCCGTTCTGGAGGGCTTCGATGTAGGCTTCCCGTGAGAACCGCAGAACATAGAATGTATCATCGCAAGCCAAAGTGACCAGCTCTCCGCTTTCAGACCAGTAGATCTAAATGCACCCGTTAGGTCCATATCCAGCAGCCGTAAATGAACAACTCACGTCGTTGGGCACCACATCGATCCTTCGCACCAAACTGCCAGTCTCCCAGTCGAAAAGTCCGACGCCACCTGCGCCACGCACACCCAGAAGCACACCACCCATCAAACCCTCCGCAGCGAAACCGACATCGAGACCACCGCTCTTCTCCTTGAAATTGCGGAATAGCCTGACACTGGCTGGGCTTTCCCGGATGGCGTAGTCATTGCTGTTATCTTTGCCGGCCCACACAAAGTCCAGTGCTGATCCGAATGCCTTGTTTCTCCAGGCCAGAGCGGTGTAGATGATGTATTCACCGTCACCGCACACCGATACGAAACGACCGTTTGGTGAATGTGTGAGAGACTGTGGATAGATTTCGCACGATCCCAGGTCTTTCGTCGGGAGGGATAGCGGCTCGTTGTCCTTGATACCGGTGTCTGTGAACAGGTCAACACCTGGACACCTTCAGTGGAACCCAGAGGACTTACCACTCGGCTTGATAGCGGCCGACAGAACCTCGTTGTGTCTTGCCCAAATGATCTTTCCGCTAGGATCCATCGACACCGCGGGCTCTTCCCGTCCCATCTTAACCACCACACATCCCTCATCGAAACCGATTGCCAGCGCATTCTTCCCCCGTTGGTACGAAACACACCACGCTCGCTCTAGCCCGTAGGTCAGAGTCTGCTCCAGTCTGTAAGTGTTGGCGTGCCATATCTTGACCGTTCCGTCCTCCGAACCAGAGATGATAACCGGGAGCTCAGGGTGAAAGCATGCGAACGAGACATTTGATGTATGGCCTTCGAGGGTAGCGATCAGCGACTTGGTTGTGTAGTCCCACACCTTGATGGTGCGATCGTCGGAGGTGGTCAGAATGTAGGGTTTGTCGGCGGCGGGGTAGTAGTCCACATGGTTGACACCTGCCCGCTCCGTCAGCACAAATCCCAGTTGAATCCAGACCGCAATAACCCGTACCCTTGGTCTCGTGTGCCTCCAATGTGAAGTTTGCAGCTCCACTGCCTCCCAAACTCCAGATCTTCACTGTCCGATCCAGACATGCCGACGCAAACGTGTTCGTATCCTTAGGGTTTATCGCCAAGCTCATCACATAATGGCTATGTCCCTCGAATGTTTGCACACACTTCCAGCCTTTGTCCCAATCCCACAGCTTGATTGTCATGTCATCGCTGGCGGTCAACACGAACGGTTGTGTCGGGTGAACAATGATAGCACGGATGTAGTCCGGGTGGGCCTCGAACGCCGTGATCTTCTCGGAGGTGTTGTAGTTGAATACCCGCAGATGGAAATCGTCCGATCCGACAACAAACCAGTTCTTACGTGCGATGAAGCGACCGGCGCGTACGGGCACATCCGTCACCTCGAAGGTCTTGATGATTGCCTGGGTTTCGTAGGACCAGATGTAGACATGACCTGCGGCGAGTGGGTGGTGGCATCAGCTGGAAGCTCTCGCTCTAATCCCCTCTCCGTCAAGCAACAAAACGCGGAACATAATTAATCCGCTTACCGCTATATAAGGTCGTGAGAACCCATGGCTCCGTAGGATGGAAATCAATTCCCTTGACTCGGTCCGAGCGGGCGAATAGTTGTCTCTGGCGGTGTTACACTCATCAGCTGGGGATGAACTCCAAAAGTAGCTCTCTGGCTTGCTGGCCAAGCTACTGCTCATAGGCTATTCTGAGTACCTTGACGTCCAACCGCATCTTGTCCTGCACTCAATCCGGGTGTGTTTACTCGGGGGTGCTTAAGGGGTAGTGATGGTAGTGATGGTGGTGGTGGGATGGATGGTGGGGTCGTAGAGCTTCGTTTCTAAGGCTGTGAAACCGCAAGACTAAGGAAACGAGCTTCGAGGGTTCCGAGAAGGCGGTGGAACAGCTGGATACGGTGGATAGTCGTGGTGGGGGGTATCTGCGGGGATTGCTCGGAGCTGATGGGCTGCTAGGTAGATAAGTTTGAGGCCAGAGTTGAGGTTCAAGGGTGCGGTCGTGATGATTTGCCAAGGACGTGCTAGGGGGTGTTGCGGCTGTGCGAAGAACTGAGAACTGGGCGAGGACCACCGGAGAGGATCCTCACAAGCGATGAAGCCCTATGCACCAGTTTGTATCTACGGCTTCATCTTCATGGTCATTTATATACAAAAGAACTTCTGGTTCCCATCGAGAATATTGTAAAGAAACACAAGTCATTTATACGAGTGACGTTCTCAAGGCCAATGCTTGAGACATTCCTCTCCCCCTCACCGCGCGACCCCACCAACCGACTATTAATCCTCAATTCCTCAAAAGAATAATCAGATTGGTTGCCTCTACATTCTCAGATAGAATAGGGACGAATGCAAACAGAGAGTTATAAAGTCCCTTCGTCTCCATCGCGACTCCTCATGTTGGGTCTAGTCACGTGTTTTCCTCGCTTCTGATTGGCTGCGGCTTTGACGATTCGTTGTTTCGGTTGTCCCCCATCACTTTTCTCCCGAGATCGACCCCCCCCCCATCCATCAAGGCCCAGTTCTACATCATCAACCCGCACCCCCCACGCACTCTCCCCTCCGTACACATAGCCGCCGCCGCCATGTTCTCTGCCCGCTCCGTCGCCTCCGTTGCCCGCACCGGTGCCCGCACCTTCGCTGCCGCCGCCCCGGGTAAGTCGATGAAGCCTCCGGTCGCCCTCTTCGGCGTTGACGGAACCTACGCATCGGCCCTTGTAAGCCCGGCCATCCCCACAAAACAAAAAACAAACCGACAGCAATTGACCGAGCCACCAGTACACTGCCTCCGCTAAGACCTCGAGCCTCGATGCTACCCACAAGGCGCTCACGTCCCTTAAGGGTGTCCTCGCCAAGGACCCCAAGCTCGTCCGCATCCTCGCCTCGCCTACCCTCAAGACCGACGATAAGAAGCTGGTCATCGCCGAGGTCATGAAGGCTGCTGGTCAGGACAAGTCGATCAAGAACCTCCTCGAGGTTCTGGCCGAGAACAACCGTCTCGGACTCGTTGGCGGTATCGTCGAGAAGTTCGATGTCCTGATGGGTGCTCACCGCGGTGAGATCGAGGCCATCATCACTTCCGCTACTGTAAGTGATGGTGCTGTATGTTTTAGACGTCATGAGTGACTGACGGGACAACAGCAATTGGATGCGAAGACCGTGAGCAAGTTGGAGGCCGCCATCTCCAAATCGCCGCTCATCGGAGCTGGCAAGAAGCTGAAGACCACCAACAAGGTTTGTTCTTCACTCTGCAGTCATCCTTTAAGAAACTCGGATTAACCAAACCTCAGGTTGATCCCTCCATCATCGGAGGCCTTGTTGTCGAGGTTGGTGACCGGACCATCGATCTGTCCATCTCCTCCAAGGTCGCCAAACTCAATAAGATGTTGACCGACGCTTTGTAAATGCTCAACCTCGTTGCCCGATTTCTTTTTGTGCGATGGGAGGTAGTCAATCGGCGGTTTTGTCGCAGCGGGACGGATGGATCGGATCAGGGGGTGATGTCATTATAGACTGTCAATAGTTTCTAGCACGGCGGACGTGTACGGCCTTGAAGTGAGGATACGGTCTAGTATACTACGTCGATATCCGACAATTGGCTGTCCATAATTTCCCATACCTATCGTTTCATCCTGTACGCTCTCAAAGGATATCATTGTAAAATCTAACAAAGCACAACTCCGTACGCCAATATATCAATCCTCCCTATCCAAATACTCTCACTACTCCAAAGAACAGATTAACACACAGCCCTGCAAAGACAGCATACCTCCTTCTCTGCGTAAACACACCCTCTTCCCTAGCCAACCAAATCGTAGCGGGCCAAAAGAACCCAATAGCCGTGCCGAGAAGCATATCCTCGTACGTCCCGGCGCCGCCTCCTGCTCCCCCTACCACCTCCTGTCCCTGCCCCACGCTCTCATCGATCCACCGATCCTCAAGCGCTCTGACATCCTCGGCACCGTTAACATCCACATCTGGGTTCAACCTTGCGAACTGCGCCCGCAGCGCAGCGACCTCGCCTTCACTAAACCCCTGCGTCAACAGACGGTCGAAGCCGAGCTGCGCGGGAAGTGTAGATTGCTGCTGCTGCTGTTGCTGCTGCTGTTGAGTGTAGGACGCTTCTGCCCCCAGCCCCTCAGGAGGGATCAGAGGAGACTCTTCGGTTGCCAGCTCATCGGGTGATAGAGGTTCGCCAACAGAGCAGTGGATGAAGATGCTGGGGTTGTTATGGGGGAGGAGCGTGGACAGCGCTGGACCATCGGGGAGAACTTTGCCGGCGTGGATTAGGCGGAGCTTGCGGCTCGAGAGCGTCGGTCGTGATTGCCGGATGTGCTGCTTTATTGTGTGGGTTGTGCTCGACTGTGGGGCCGGGAGGGGGAGGATCAAGTCGCCGTCGCCGGTCGTGAAGCGGATGGTTAGGGTCAGTACAGCGGATGCTGCGCTGGATGATGAGGACGCGACAGGAGGGTTGTGAGTGGGCAGGACGGACATCACGATGATTTTGGTTGTGATCGTGGAGGTGAGGGACGGTGTTGACTCTTGAGGCACGGAGGTGACAGATCCAGGTGACCTGCGGACCAGAATGGACCCTTGTAGAGTAAGGTGAGGTGATGTCGTTACAGCTATGTACGCGTAGAATCCCCCACCAAGCCATAACGTTAAACTAACCCCATCCACAACCTTTGCTCGCAATCGATGGGGCGTTATTTCCGCCTTTTCTCTCCTCCATAACTTCTTTCATTTACACATACTTACACCTGCTGGCAAAATGTCCACCTCCACCGAATCCATGCCGCTAATCTACACCCGAGTTCCGCGCGCCCCACGGCCCGCGCTTCCTTCGAGTAAACCCTCTCCCGTCCGTCTCCATCCACCTCAACTAACCCCCACTCTTCATAGCAAAAACCCTCCAAAAGCGTCCCCTCCTCCACCCACCGATCTCCTCCGCCTCATCCGCAGAACCAAAAGTATTCTACATATCCGCCAGTTCCTCGCACGCAGCGATCATCAAGCGCGTCAACAAGCAGCTGAACGCGTTCGCCGCCAACGCCGGCACCTCCCGCCGCGGAAATAGTAACAAGCGGCAAAAGCTTGGGAAGAAACCCCAGGAAGGAGTTACACTAAAGGCGACCGGAAAGGGGATTACGAATGCGGTTATCCTGGGGACGAAGTTTATGGATATGGGCTGTGAGGTGAGGGTTACTACTGGGAGTATCAAGATTGTGGACGATGTTGTGGATGCGCTAGAAGAAGTGGTGAATGGGAAGGAGGCGGTAGGCGAGGGGGAGAAAAACGGGGAGGATGAGGAGGTGGCCGATATGCATGTGAGGACCAACAGTACAGTTGAGGTTTTCGTTTGGAGGAAGGAGGTGGAGGGGAAGTAGGATAGGATACTGGTCATTCACGGGAAGGTGGTCAGAGCTCCAACCCCGGCATATTGCGAATAACAAAGCTTTCAGCGCGATCGTAGTCCATCGTAGTGGGGTTGCAGAGTCCCAATATCTATTCGCATCGTGTACCGCAAGTGACCCATTAGCGGTAAGAAAACCCACTGCCCCGCCCCCTCGGAATGCCGCCTCCACCCCGTGGTGGCTGCCCACGACCACGGCCACCACCCCTCACCGCCGGCGCTCGGCGCACTGGAGTCGGCTGAGTAGGCGGGGGAGCCTGTGGCTCTGCAACAAACGAATCCGTCGTCCTGTACTCTCGTCAGCCGCCAGACCAGATAATTGCAATCTCGTCGGCGCAGTATCCCACATAAAAGTCATATCCCCAACATCCCCGCAGTCACTTTTCCTTCTCGAATATTGCGATGGGCCCGGTCCTTTATACAAACAGCACATCAGTGTTACCTCCCTCCCCATGTAGTATGGTGCAACAAACCCTCCTCAGCATCCTTCCTCGCGATCCTCGCAAAACTCTCCGGGCCCTCGGGTGCCTCCGGAAACTCGACACAGTAGGCGTTGACGTTGAGACCGTACAGGAAACCCGCAAAACTCTCGTTGAATCGCGATATACTCTCGTGCATGACCTGGAAGTCCCTGAAGTTTGCTTCCAGCGTCACCAGCGAGTCCGATAGCTCTTGAAACTGTGGTTCAAGGGCGTTGAGTGGGAAGGCTTCGCCGGAGACTTGGCGGACCGAATTGCGAGAGGCAGAGCGGCGGAGGGGTGTGGTTGGCCGCGATCCCGGACGCGAGGTAGAGCGCTGGTGGTTGGCAGAGGAGGGGGCGATGGGTGTGGTTGTCGACATTGTTGTTGTTGTGGGTGGGTGTTGTGTTGTGGGTGAGCTATGGTTCTAGATATGGAGGTGATGTTCGCGATAGAAATAGCGTTAATCACCACCGCGTTGCCTCTCCAACCCCACCAACCCCATCACCATCACCAACCCCACCACCCGCCATGGCCAGTGTACGTCGTCAAATCTACCACCATCAACCCTCAACTGACTCGCTTACAGCACGGAATTAGTCGTACGGAGTATCACAAGTCACGGAATGAGGAGGTAAAAGAGAAAGAACGCAAGAAGCTCAAAGACTATCGGGCTCTCGTCGAAGAGACACAGCAGAAGGTAGTTCGCCTGGCTATTGTCCCGCAACTAAAATCCGAGCTGACGACAGCTCTAGAGATCCTCTAACGACTACACCCCAGCCGCTCTCGAGCTCACCTCGAAAGTCTTAAAAATAAACCCTGAGTTCTACACGATATGGAACTACCGCCGGCAAATCCTCCTCCACACGCACCTTGCGCAGAGCGTAAACACCGATGATGCGGATCCACAGGACACAGCTCGACTGGTAGCTCAGCTGAAGGAGGAGCTAGGGTTCCTCATACCGCTGCTAATGGCATACCCGAAATGCTATTGGATCTGGAACCACCGACTGTGGACTCTACAGCAAGCGGGTACACTCCTGAAGCCGGCGGATGCTACGAGGTTCTGGGCCAAGGAGATGGACCTCGTAGGTGTCATGTTGACGAGGGATATGCGGAACTTCCATGGCTGGTTTTACCGCCGGATTGTAGTTGCGAATATCGAGAATCCGGCCGAGGGCGGGTATAAGAGCATGGTGAAGGAGGAATTCGAGTACACGAAGAGGATGGTTCGTGGTGTGGGTGGAATGACGAACTACTCGGCATGGCATCAGAGGGGGGCTCTGTACCCCCGGCTTCTTGCAGAGGAAAACAAGGATGAGCAGGAGAGGATGGACGTCCTGGAGGATGGTGGGTCTGGTTTACGAATCAGTATTGACTGGCGCTGACGAGGTGACAGAGCTTGAATTGCTGCAGAGCGCTATTACAACGGATCCGGAGGATCAAAGTCTGTGGTATTATCATCGATGGCTGGTGTCGGCGAGGGACGAAACTTCGATCGCACCAAAGATGCCCCGGGGAACGAGGATAGCCTTGGTGGAGCATGAACTCGAGTGGTTGAAGGATCTATTGGGAGAGCACTCTGACTGCAAGTTCTTCCGTAGCGCTGTTTGAGGACCGTAGAGCTAACGCTTTAATAGCCAGATATATCTTGAAAGCTCTGGTGCTATATGTACAACTACTTCAGGGGCTGAGGAAAGAACCCCGTGATGAAGATGACGACGAGAATGAGGAGGAAGTAGACGAGGCGGCAGAAAACCAGCAAATACTGGAATGGCTAGAGTCATTGGAGTCGCTCGATCCAATGAGGAAAGGCAGGTATATCGATTTAGGTATGCGATTCATCCAAGCCGCTTCCTGAAACGTTCAGTTCTGACGGCTACTGCTAGGGAAACGGATTCGAGGCACACAGTAGAGTTATTTATTTTCCGAGTCCAGTAGTTGCAGCAATCTTCTCTTCTTGGAAAGGGAAGTACGCCACCAAAGCTTTTGATAGGGCGAAAGGAGGGCACCTGCAGCGTAAATCTTTTGTGCTACGCTTTCCTTTATGCTCTCCAGCAAGAGTCTAAAATAGATCATGATTCTCTGTGGGAGATACTCATTCATCGCCGGTTGACACTTTGCATGCAACCTGCGTGGCGTTTGCAGCCTCGAGATTTGCATCCCCTCACTGTCACAGGCTCACAGCTGGCAGTTTATAACCTCAATGTCCCATGCTTCACACTCCTTGCCTTCCGTATTGCTACAGCTGCAGCTATGGCAAATCCAACTCTCCTTCATCCTATCCTCCAGGGCGCTACTGGCTCTTCTTTGCGGATGCTTTTGATGATATGTACCGCCGTTATCCTCTGGTGGATCCTGCTGGTGGTTTACCGCCTGTACTTCCATCCATTGTCCGGATTTCCTGGCCCGCGATTGGCAGCTGCAACATCGTGGTACGAATGCTACTTCGAGCTCATCAAAGACGGACAGTACGTTCTGCGACTTCCGGAGATGCACATCAAATATGGTACGATGCCCTATCATATTTGCCCCATTACATACTTGTTTATGAATCTTCCTATTATACAGGGCCTGTGGTCCGAATAAGTCCTCGCGAGCTTCATATCTCTGACTTAAGCTTTTACCACGAGTACAAACTTACCCACACGCCAATGCCGAGCTGGCCCGACTGATACCTCATGTCCCAGGGTCTACAAGCAAAACACAAAGTACCGAAAGGATCCAGCCTTCTACGGCGGGCTAGGGATCACACACTCTTCAGTGACCATCATAGATCAGTACTCGTCCCGTCAGCGGCGCGAGCTGTTAAACCCGTTCTTTTCAAAACGCACTATCGCCTCCCTCGGACCACAGATGTCAACGACGATTGAAAAGTTCTCGACACTGCTGAACGGTTATGCGGCCTCTGGCAAGCCAGTACCGTTACAAGACGCGTTTCATTGCCTTACTGCGGACTTTATCTGCGAGTATGCCTTTGGTGCAAGTCTCGGGCTGCTAGATGTGAAGGATTTTCGGTCGAGGTATGTGGATATGATCAGACGCAGCGCGAAGGCGCAGGCGCTGAATAAACATTTCCCACTACTGGCGGGGTGGGGATGGGATTCGAGCTTGGGAGAAGTTTTGGCAGTTTGCCTCTCCGCCCACCTCTGACTGGAAGTCTTGGGCTGATGTGAGGATAGATGATGACATCAGTTGTCGATGGCCTCGCCGGAAGGGACGTGAAGGCGAAGTCAGCTACCGTGTTCGATGCGCTTATGAATCCTCCCAACGGTGCACCTCCTGTCCCGCGAGATCAGATTATCGCCGAGGGGATGTTTATATTCTTTGCTGGGACGGAAACCACAGCTATGGCGCTTACTTATGCGACGTATTATGTCCTGCGGGATCCCTTGGTGCACAAAAAACTGCTGGATGAGCTTGATACCGTTGTGCTAAATGTAGATGGGAACGGTCAGATGAAACTTGCTATGCTAGAAAATCTACCGTATTTCGTATGTTTCATTCATTCTATTAATCAGGGTTGCGGCTGGTTGATATGATATGTTTAGTCCGGCGTGATAAAGGAGTCCCTCCGGCTCGCAACCATCATCCCCGGAAAGCTCCCACGGGTGGCACCGAAAGAATATGGCTACATCCTCTCTACGGGGCAATACATTCCCCCTGGAACGATCGTCGGCGTAAGCCACTACACGGTTCTTCACGACGCCACGATCTTCCCCCGGCCGAAGGAGTTCCTTCCGGAGCGGTGGCTCGGGGACGCTAAGGGGCATGACAAGTTTCTCGTTTGCTTCTCGAAGGGTGCTAGAGCCTGTCTGGGAACCAAGTGAGCTCTTTCTTCATCTTGAGGCCGTTTTGAGTAAGGCTAACCTCTGGGCAGTTTGGCGTACGCTGAGTTGTTTCTGGTGCTTGCTACATTGTTTGGCAGGTTTGAAATGGAGCTGTTTGAAACGGATGAGAGGACTATGGAGTGGGTTGATCATGGGGTTATCCATTCGAAGGGTCTACTGAAGGTCCACGTAAGACCACGCAAGCCTAAGGGAAACTTGAGGAGTCATAGTCAGTAAGGGATGTATCACAAGATATTTTTCACCGATAAAATTTCAGCCCTGGTTAACTGGTAGTTGGGCTGGAAGCGGAAGAGAAATCTATCCGTACTGTCCCTTAAACTTCATTCTTCGCACTTTTTGTACTATGTTGCGAAAGGCGTTTCATCACACGTATTCATTGGAGATCACTCGCCCTTGGCAACCAGCCAAGACAAGGGGCCGCTAACCCAAATTGTTTAGGAGAGGGATCATCAACTTCCACTCCGCTGTACCTACTCTACCTTCCCTTCCCCGATTCAACCATCTCAAACCAACCCAGCCCTTTCCCCTTCGAAACCTCCCTAACCAACATTCTCAAGCCCAGCCACTTCATCGAAAAGCTCTCTCATTCGTCTCAAAAACACCCATCGCATTTACATCCCATCCAGCACAACAACAGCCATGGCTAACGACGAGTACGATGTACGTTACTCCCCATCGCTCTCCCCCGCATGTGGCTTATCTCCCCGTTACCTCTCGATGATGCTAATTTCCCCTCGTGACAGTTCCTGTTCAAAGGTATTAACCCCCTATCCCGCCCTCGTCATCCTCCCTCAGCTTCCGCCACCTCCGCCAATCCACCACGGCTTCTATTACCCCTCCTGTTATCGCTATCGTCCTATTCACCGGTAATCGGGTAGCGAGAGCTCTCGGTGGCGGCTCACGGAGCGTCATCAACTGCATCCTGACAACAGCGTCACAACTTGACCCCTCCCCGCCCGAGATGAAACAAACTCCTTGCGACGACGGGCAGACAACTTGCTTCATCAACGACAAACAAACCGAGTTGCCGCTAACAGTCTGTGCGCTATCTGTCTAGTTGTCCTGATTGGAGATTCCGGCGTCGGAAAGTCCAACCTTCTCAGTCGATTCACTCGCAACGAGTTCAACCTCGACAGCAAATCGACAATTGGTGTCGAGTTCGCCACGCGATCAATTCAGGTTGATTCCAAGACCATCAAGGCACAGATCTGGGATACCGCCGGCCAGGAGCGATACCGCGCCATCACCTCGGCTTATTACCGCGGTGCCGTCGGCGCTCTCCTTGTCTACGACATCTCCAAGCACATCACCTACGAGAATGTCACGCGTTGGCTGAAGGAGCTAAGAGACCATGCCGACTCGAATATCGTCATTATGCTGGTGGGGAACAAGAGCGATTTGAGACACTTGAGGGCCGTGCCCACTGACGACGCGAAGAACTTTGCGGGTACGTGGCTTTGGGGCGGGATTGCAGATGGTACAACGAACTATTTATAGCTAACTGGATGTGGATATAGCGGAGAACCACCTTTCTTTCATCGAGACCTCTGCGCTCGACGCCAGCAACGTTGAGCTCGCGTTCCAGAACATACTCACTGGTAAGTACTACCGCTATGCCGCCCCCTCCTCCTCCGGTTACTGCAGCTGACACTCTTCGCAGAGATATATAGGATTGTCTCGAGCAAATCACTGGACGCCGGCGAGGCTACCACCTTCAGTCAAGAAGGCGGTCACCGCATCGATGTGACGAAGCCTGCCGATACACCTTCCAAGGAGGGTAAATGCTGTTAATGCTGGAGAAGGAAAGAGAGAAAGAAAGGATATGATGAGGAGGGATAAGGGCTTTCTTCTTTCCGAATCATTCATAATTTTTTTCCCCCGGTTTACGTCATGTCTTCACGTCTTCCCTGTTACTGTTATAAGCAATCTTCCACGGTGTTTTACTTTTTTCTTTCTTTTCTTCCTTGTTCCCTTTTCTGCGTGCTTTTGACGCCGCCGTTATACTTAAGAACCTCCTGCTTTGTCGCCGCTGGAGTCATAAGGATGGGTGGGTGGGGTGGGTGGGTGGGCCATGGCCTTAATGACGTACGTACAATGGATATGGTTGACGATATGTGATGCAAAATTCCTGTGCACAACACGTTTGCTTGTTGAAGTACTGCAAACTTATCGTTGTTTCGTTATTGGTTGCTTGTAACCCGTCTAGACTATGGCGGTATACACTTCTTCCCCGTTCTTGTCCACGGCGAAGCTCTATAAGCTGTTGGACGGGCTGGAGGATTGGCTGGATGGCGGGTGCTCAGGTGTGATCCTGGCGGGTGATCACCGTTCATGTGTCGGGATGCCAATACGCAAGTGGTATGAAGTCATTCTGTACTCTCTACACCTCTGCTTTTCGGTAGACGTGTATGTCGCTTGAAGTTATGGAACGAGTATCACCGGATCGCTTGGACAGGCGAGCTCGACCTGGACAGCATGAAGGGGGTAACTAGGCCGGGAAATGGAAAACCCCCTGGCCGCAAGCATCACACCCGAGGAGCTTCGAGCTTCGGAATGGGATCGCCGAGCTGTGAGAGTGAAGCTTTGGATTTATGCAAAGCATCCTTTGGAGCCGGGAGCAGGAAATCTTTGGTAAATACGAGGATGATTACACACTCTCATGATCATCTGCAGGATGACTGTGGGGAAACCTGCAGCTGCGCTAGCTGGGTACATAGCGGCTCTTTTCTGCTCCCTTGATGACCGGGCGCCAGCTAGCGGGGTAGTTTTGTGCAATAACCATTCAACCACATCCTCATCAAGAAGGGGAGAGCATCATCAGGAAAGCCGACTGGATAGAATCTAGAAGTCCCGCAATATATACCGAGCTCAGCACTCAATTCTACAAGCCGAATAGCGAATCGAACGGACGTGCTGTCACGACCTCTTTGTCTCACCAAGCACCTAGGCCTGGTCGTACCTTCAATTTACTACACACCCGCAGCAACAGCTCTACAGGTGTGGATTATACCTCCCTTCTATTTATGTTCTGCCCCCCGTCCTTAATCCTCCCTCTCCCCTCGTCTCCCTCGGCTGCACTGGCCATGCTTTCAATGGTCCCCCTCTACTCCGCAGTCGTCATCTTGGCATTGCTTCTCTTCACCTCACCATCCGCTGCAGACTGCCCCAGTATAAAAACCCACCTTGACGCCCATCCCGCTGACCCACCCGCTTATTCTCAGGATCAGGACCAAGATTTCCTTCTGCAGCCGAACAACCTCATCCTCTCCGACAACGCTACCCTCGTCGAATCACGTGCCAACATGGCCAAAGAACACTTCCGCAAGATAGTCGAGTTCGAGATTGACTACTCGCCTTCGAAGATCACGAAGTATGAGTCGAAACGAACCGGGATGACCGTTGTGGTAGTCGATAAGGAAGGCCCCAAGGTCAACGGTTTCTTTACCTTCGCAACCGAGATCTTCGACGATTCCGGCTCCCCACATACCCTAGAGCATTTGTGCTTTATGGGCTCCAAGAGCTATCCCTACAAGGGTATCTTGGATCGATTAGCTACCAGGTTCGTAGGGCGTTTAGCGGTGTATTTTCCAGTGCTGATTTGAGTCGACGATGGCAGGGCATATTCCGATACGAATGCGTGGACTGCCACAGATCACACTGCCTACACCCTCAACACGGCCGGGTGGGCTGGTTTTGCACAGATCCTACCAGTATACCTGGAGCACACCCTGTTCCCCACACTCACGGATGCTGGATGCCTGACGGAAGTCCACCACATCGACGGCGCAGGACAGGATGCCGGCGTGGTGTACTCGGAGATGCAGGGCATTCAGAATACCCAGGAGACCCTGATGAATGAGAAAGCAGTGAAGATGCTGTATCCTGAGGGCGTAGGCTTCAGATATGAGACTGGGGGTATGATGGAGGCTCTCCGTGTCCTTACGGCTGAGAGAATTAGGCAGTTCCACAAGGAGATGTATCAGCCCAAGAACTTGTGCGTTATCATCATCGGAGAGGTTGATCATGATAACCTACTCGAAATATTGGATAAGTTTGAGGATGGGATTATTGCAGATGTTCCGGCTGTGGATGCCCCGTGGAGGAGGTGAGTTACTGGAACATTGCTGATAGTTGGTTGAACATGAATAGCTGATCATGTGAGTGTCAAGACCTTGGGTAGATTCTACTCCCGTTCCACCACTCACCAAGTCCTCTATTGCCACCGTCGAGTTTCCCGAGAAGGATGAATCGACGGGTGAGGTCATGGTGGGATTCTTCGGACCGAACTGCATGGAACCAGTGATGTCGACCGCAATCGAAGCCATGAGCATGTACCTAGCCGGATCATCGGTTTCAGTGCTGGAGAAGGAAATGGTCGAGATTGAGGATCCGTGGTGCTCTGCCGTCCATTTCTACAGCGAGGATCGTCCAGACACCGTTCTTTGGTTGCAATTGACAGCTGTCAATACCGAGAAGCTCGAGGCTGCTGAGAAGAAGCTTTTCGAGATCTTGAGAAAGACTGTGGATGAGCCTCTGAATATGGAATACCTCACCGACCTGATTCACCGCGACAAACGCCAGGTAATTTTCTCCGGCGAGTCCACTGGGTATTCATTTTCGACTCCCATCATCATCGATCACTTGTTCGGAAACCGGGATGGAAGAGATCTACAAACTTTACAGACCCTCAAGGAGTATGAGATTTTGGAGCAGTGGACTGACAAGGACTGGAGGGACTTCATGCGAAAGTACTTGGTCGACAACCACCACGTTTCGGTATTGGGCCGTCCATCTGCGAAGCTGCTCAAGAAGATGGAGGAGGACGAGCAAGCGCGGATTGCTGCTCGCATCAAGGAGCTAGGTCCTAATGGATTGGAGGATCTCCAGAAAAAGCTAGATGCTGCGAAGGCCGAGAATGATAGGGAGATTCCAGCAGAGGTTGTGGGTCAGTTCAAGGTTCCGGATGTGGATTCAATCCGCTTCATCAAGACGACGACTGTCAAGGCTGGGCTAGCGAAGGATGGCAAGCAGTAAGTTATGCGGGGTCTTCCGACATCGGACTGTTGCTGATGGATGGGTTGTGCTTGCAGCGATAGCCCTTTGCAAAATATTATCGACCAGGACGACAAAGACATGCCATTGTACCTCCACTTCGAGAGTGTTCCGTCAAAGTTCGTCCATCTGAACTTGTTTGTATCGACAGAGTCTATCCCGGTTGAGCTGAGGCCACTGATACCACTATACTGGGACCTGTTCTTCGACTCTCCGGTGATGATTGACGGTGTCCGTGTGGAGTACGAGAAAGTCGTCTCGCTGTTGGAGAAGGACACCATATACTACGGCATCTCGTCCGGCAGCTACGTCTCTATGCCTGAATCGGTTAGGATCCGGCTTCAAGTAGAGCCCGAGAAATATGAGGCAGCTATCAAATGGCTCAAGACGCTGCTTTGGGACAGCATCTTTGATCTGAAGGTATGTGCCATCCAAAGAAGGTGGTTTCTTATCACTAACCGGATTATCAGAGGATTGGCATAACCAACTCGAAAATGAAGAGCGACATCCCTGATGAGAAGAGGCAGGGCGGTAAAGTGTGTTGGATTGGCTCTTGGTGGTACGATGATGCTAACAGATATAGATGATTGGCTCTGTTCGAAACATGGTTGAGTTCTCTCGTGAATCAATCGGCCGGGCCGTAGACACGCTGGTCAAGACCAAGTACCTCAAGCGCATCGAGGCTCTCTTGAAGGAGGATCCTGAAGCAGTCATCAAGCAATTTGAGCAATTTAGATCGGCATTCTGCAAGCTGGAGAATTTCCGTATTCTGGTCATCGCCGATTTAGAAAAGCTGAAGAATCCCGTTTCTTCCTGGAAGACTTTTGTCGAGAACCGGCCCTTCGGTGGAGTGCTTGCACCCCTGGATAAGCGAACAGATCGTCTTACAGACGCCGGAAAGAATCCCGGAGGCAATTGTAATGTCGTTCAAATGCCCACCATCGACAACACCTACTCGACGCACACTTGCAAGGGCCCATCTACTTACGATGATCTACAGCTGCCTGCTCTCATGCTTGCTCTTTCATACCTCGGAGTTACTGAAGGACCGCTCTGGGTTGCCGCCCGAGGGAGTGGTCTTGCGTACGGTGTCTCAATGACGAGAGATCACGATTCCGGCAAGATCTCTTTCGACGTTTATCGTTCTCCCGACGCATACAAAGCATTCGCTGCTGTGAAGAAGGTCATTACAGACCTGGCTGATGGAACCACACCATTCGACGAAAACTCGCTTGAAGGGGCCGTTTCGAGTGTTGTTGTATTCTTTGCCGACTCCGAGCCTAACATGAGCGGGGCTGGAACCGTTAGTTTCGTTCGACAAGTTGTTCACGGTATTCCCAAGGATTTCAACACCATATTGCTGCGAAAGATCAAGGAAGTTACGGTGGATGATCTTAAGGCTGTGCTCAAGAGTCTCGTTTTACCCTGCTTCGACCCCAAGACGAGCAATGTGGCTGTCGTCTCCACGCCCTTGAAAGCACAGGTAGGTTCTTCGCGTCCCGTATAAAGAAGATGGTGATGCTGACTGGCTCTGAAGGAAATCGTGGATCAGTTCGCGAAGGATGGGTTCAACGCCCAGCTCAAGACACTGAAAGACTTCGAGGATGACTACGGAGTGAAGTATGGGTTGAAGGACGGTAAAGAGGAGGAAGAGGAGGAAGACGACGAGGAAGGTGACAGTGATGATGATGATGATGATGAGTCTGACGATGATGACGATAGCGAAGAAGATTAGAGAACCATTGGGCGTTGGGAGATGTGGCACCCGTACTGTTACTCTGAGATAGATAGATTCCATAGACGAGAAATAACACTGCGGGTTAGTGTTTGAAGTCTTGAATTCCGCCTTAGGGAAGGATCCGAAGGATGCATCGTGATCCCCGCTAACAGTTTTAGGATAAGACCTTAATCTTATTAGGTGTTAAGCGATGACTGAGGCTCTGTAAATTTTCAGGCCAAGACTGACTAACTTTGATCTCAATACCTTTCCTACCCAATAAATTTGAACCTTCGCATCGCGAGCCACAGCACTCACCTCTACGTTTCTCACCATGCCCTCAGCAGACACAGACCGCAGAGATGTATGTCACCGAGGTCCCAATGATGGCCACTTTATTGCGACCTATTCTGACCAGTATTAACTGCAGATTGTCGGCATCAACGCCGAGACGATATCCAACGTCACCAGCAACGATTTCCCGGGGCACTGGCCAGGCGAAGACAACTCATGGGACCTTTCCAAATTCCGTGACAGCTTCCGCGTCGACTTCTTCCGCAACGACCGCCACCACGCTGAATTCGACATTGTGCACATTGACGCGTCGATCGCCAATGCCTTTCGCCGGATCATGATGGCGGAGGTCCACTCCTTCGCCATTGAGCAGTGCTACTTCCTCAACAACACCTCAGTGATCCAGGACGAAGTCCTCGCGCACCGCCTCGGCTTCATCCCGATCGTTGGCAACCACGACGCAATGAAATCCATGAAGTGGCCGCGCCAGGGCAAGAACCCGGAGAACAACCTACCGTACCAGCCCACGGTGCACGACACGCTGATCCTGCAGCTGCAGGCGCAGTGCGAGCGCATCCCGAACGTGCCGAAGGGCGAGACCGATCCGGACAAGCTGTATACGGGGCACACGGTGTACGCGCGGGATCTGGAGTGGCGGCCCGCGAACAACGCGCAGCAGCAGAGGTTCGGCGACGATCCTGTGCGCGCGGGAAATCCGGACATTGTCATCGCAAAGCTCCGCCCCGGTCAGGAAATCATCGTCACTAGTCATGCGGTGAAGGGTCTTGGGAAGGATCATGCGAAGTTCTCGCCGGTCGCTACGTGTGGATACCGCCTCATGCCGCAGATCACTATCCTGGAGCCGATCAGGGGGAAGTCGGCGGAGAGGTTCCAGGGGTGCTTCCCTAAGGGCGTCGTGGAGATCGAGGATGGCGAGGCGAAAGTGGTCAATGCGAGGAATGATACCGTCAGCAGGGAGGTGCTTAGGCATGAGGAGTTTAAGGGCAAGGTGGCGTTAGGGAGGATCAGGGATCATTTCATCTGTGGGTCCCTTTCTCCCGGTGAATCGTGAAGACCCAATCGCTAACGGTGGTAGACTTCGTCGAGAGTGCCGGTCAATGGGACTCGGATGAGATCTTCCTGGAGGCCGTCGGTATCCTCCAGGCCAAGTGTGAGCGTCTCAAGCGCCACACCCAGCGAATGCTGCAGCAGGAGGCCGAGAAGGCTGATCGCGAGGGATCGATCGAGAGCGAGACCGGCAGCGATGAGCCCGAGGCGATGGAAGAGTAATACGTACATATCTGCGCGAAGGGATGAGAGCGTGTTATGTCATTATTCGGTTCGGTTTCGACTTTTCTTATCTTGTAGCAATCTGTTTCGGAGTTTAGGGTGTGTTCTATTGCTTGTTTTAGATCTTTGGGGAAAAGTTGTTACTTATTGATACACTTTGCTGTATGTACATACCTTTGGTGGTAATCGATGCACATGGGACGAAGTGTCGTTTAATCATCTTTGCATTCGACCTTATTGGATCATGGCAGCTACATATCTTTTTCCACCGCCACTGCCCGCGACCATTGATCGCCAGCTCGATGTGGGTTCCCCGTTGCCCTACAAAGTGGTGTCCGAGCCATACAAAATGAAAGTTTTCAAGTTCGAACGAGTGATGAGACATGGAAGAAATCATGGACCGTCACTCGGTATTTTCCCCAGATTGCGCCGTCGGGACAATCGATATCGGATATTCCATCTTTCTTTCCATTATTTGATTTTGTATGTAGGCAGTAGTGCTTTCTCTCCACTCCCCCGTGGAGCTGGCAGTCTGCAGGAAGCGTTGGGTTTGTGATCGCTTATTCTGAGTGCAAAATTTTACGCACTGTTCGGAATACCAGAGAACTACCAGAGAACTACTGTGTTCGAATGTGGGTATGAGGTAGGTAGTAAGGCGGTATGCGACAATAAATTGATTCCCCCCTATCGATACTGTATACTGTATAGTCAAGGAGGGGGGGGGGGGGTAAAAAATACGTTGTTTCCCGCAGGACGCATGTTGATATCGTATCAGGGCACAAAAAAACACGCATTTTGACCGTACCGATACGTTAGCACTACCACATTTTTAGCTAAATGTAATAACGTTAGCATAGTTTTGCTTAGACGTGACGTAGTGAATTATTACACTCTGAAAGTCGAAACGTTGTGCCAGTGGGCATACGGTTTTACGTATATACTTGACGTACCGCTAAGCAAATACAGTAGTGCAACTCGTAGCCAGCACTGGTGCATATTCTTGACAGACTACATACTACGCGGGCACTACGTATCGATCGGCTCACATCGTATCGATACAGTTCACAACGTATCGATATGGCTGCAAGACATATTCCGCATCTCAATACGCTTGTCTCTCAGGGATACGTATCCGATACGTATCAAAAAGCGAGTACCATATCGACATATTGCGATATGCGATAATAAACCGATTCCCTCCCTACTGGTACCGATACCGGATGTCACTTTATAATCGTCACTCATGACCGTCCACATCCACCGGTAGCACCGGTAGTGAACGGTCACAATGCGCCTAGGTACCTAAGCTAGGTACACAGGAACCACCGGACAAAGACTGAATCCGGGGGAAGAGAGGAAGTACATACTAGCACTCGCCACAGACATCGTGGATGTAAAGTTAGTCTATACTATACCGGTTGAACTCCTCAGGGTTTTCAAACCACCCATTGGGGGGATGGTGAAGGTTTTTATTTCTGCCAGGTCGATCCCCCACACCGTACCACCTACCGTAAAAAATCGGGTTTGCCTGGAGATCCGCGCCGGAGATCACCCGCTGGCGAGTGATGCTTAATGATTCGAAATGTCGGTGTGTATTCTTCCATTACCTCGCCTCTTTCGTCTTTCGTTTCTACTCTATAGTAGAGAAGTTCTATCCTACCCCTTTTCGTACCACTTGTCGTGTGGTTCAAAGAGAACGGGCGTGATCTCCGAGGAGCTACCTATTCTAGAGTAGATGGTATGCGTCGGGCATCGTGGCGCTCGACCAATCAGAGCACGGAGCGTCTGGCGTCGCTCTGCTAGAGTTGCGCTCTCGCATAGCTAAGATGTATGTATGGGTACTGGTATGCACTGCGTAGGGTGGCCGCTTTTTCCCTGACAGTGGCGAAGAAACTGAAGCTGAAGCCGTGATGTGGAAATACCTATTCGTATTCGGTAGAGTAGATGTTCTGGGAATCCCATACGCCTAATTACCGATACTCGAGAGAAAGGATAGATAGTGCTGGCGTTCCTGCATTCTTAGTGCCTCTTTGTAATCCATTTCTTCTTCTCCTCCTCCTCCTCCTCCTCTACTACTCTCCTCTGCCTCCTCCCCTTTCAGTTCCTCTTCTCTTTGCCACCGTATGTACATACAGAGGCAACGCGTAGACCTGGACGGCGTAGTATCAAATTTAGACCATGATAGGTGCCCCGCAATGCCAAAAGATCGTCAGGGCCATTTACCATGATCGGTACCTACCTAGCCCCTACCATGCATTCCTCCAACTAGCTCTCGGGAATATCGATTGCGCAGCGGAAGAGCTGAGCATCACCACGCAGTTCGGCGGATTGCGGTGATCACTGGTCGGGCTGCGCAGAAGCAGTGGCACCCCTCAGACTCCAGAGTGCTTCGGAGGGAAGGTGGAAGGCAAATAACGTATTTCCCCTTCTGCGGACTCCAGAGTCTACCTATCCAAGGCTGCGTGATACAAGCAGAACGTACGGTAGCAATCTCACGCGACCGTCCACAAACTTGCATCCCCATTGCCTTACCTTAACTGAACGTAAGCCCTCCCCTCCCTCCCCCCACCGCGGTCGGTCGTAAGCTCCGAAGTCCAACGTTCTCCCGACGTTCGATGCATATCCTGCAGGGGTGCCGTAGGGTAGGCAGATAGTGGTTGACACCCTCCTCCCTTCTTTGCTTCTTCTGCCCCCTCCGCCACTGTACTGCAGGTACTGAAGCATTTCCCCGCGCGACTTCTGCCGTTCTATTCGTCCATCTATCCGTCGTCAACCGCGTCTCAAAGCACGGTGATGCCGAAGCCCGATGGAATAAACAGTGCTATAGAGTTCCAAGGTTTCATTGCTATATACGGTAGATAAAGTATGTAGCACTCAGGCTCAACTCAGAGTGGCAATCTCCAAAATTCCGACAGTTCGGTTCACATATACCTGCTTAGGTACTGGTTAGTAGGTACCGGCCAGCGCCGACGCCCGTCCAATAGCGAAGCGGGAGCCCCCAAACAACGCCTCGGACGGAATAAACGCTGTGGATGCACTAGGTAGGTGGGTCTTCGATGGCTTTGCATGCTCCTTTTTCTTTTCTCTTTCTCCGGCCGGTTGCGATTGGCCAGGACTGCAAGATTGAAGCAACAGCGATGGATGGGATGGATGGGATGGATGGGATGGATGGGATGGATGGTAAGATATACATCTCCGCCACCAGCACCAGCACCAGCACCACCATCAGCACGTTAAGATTCCCAGATCCCCCGTGCTTCCATCCTACTGCACGGCGCATGAGCGGAGCCAAACCGGACGGAACGGGCGAGACAGTGGGTGGGTGGGTGGGGCGTCGGATAATAAAGTAAGAACTCTACTTAGCTAGGGTTGCGGAACCTAGTCGCCGTTGTAAGTACTCTATATTACTAGTGGCCCTACCCTAGTTATGTAAAGCAATGGACTCCTCCGGTTGGACAACTCGGGCAAGTCTCAGAGTACACAGTTATCCAGCTTCTCGAGTCGTCGACTCGTCGCCCATCGTCCGGAGCCGCTTTTTCGGCTGGTTCCGTTTTCCGGTGGGAGGAGGAGAGGGGTGGATAGACCTCGGCAAGTACTTGGGGCGGGTACCTGGGGGCCCCATGTGGTGTGGACGGCGGCTGATAGCGTAGTTGGCGGTCCGTTGACATCTTTGACTATGGAGCGAACACGAGCAAAACATCGAGCAGGCAGGTACCGTGAATTAGGTAGGGACCATCATCGAGCACGTAAATCCGCATGGGTGTCTGGCATAGGCATATACCCCGGATGGCTGGCTGTCAGGCGGGTGCATAACGGTAGCAGATATCGTGCACACGGCGATAAGCAGCGGTGCTATAGATAATCTTCGAGCAGTGATCGATCAACCACCGCTCGGTGGACTGCCTACTGAATGTGTTCCGTAGGCCGGCTGGTGTGGATCAGATCTACATACGGCCTGCAAGGATACCTAGGATATAGTGGATGGGGTGAAAGGGCTGGATTAAGGGCTTGGGGAAGGTATTTTGTCAGTGGACACGTGTGGACATCATGAATCCAGAATATTTACCTTGGCGGGACAGAGCACGAGCCATTACATCCATACCGGCCATATAAAATATGTAGGATCCAACATATGATGGTTGAACGGAAGCCACGCGCTCAAAACTTTGTCGCTGGTGTCCCAGCCTCCAAGGCCAGCTGGATTGGGGGTGAAGCGAGCTCTCGTCTCCTCATGGTAGGAAATCTATACTCAACGTGGGCAATCCCTGGACGACGTGATTACAAACATAGTTAGGGAGGGGCTATTGAATCGGACCTGCGTAGAAACAACCAACGGCGGGTGAGCTTCAGTGGCTCGTCGTGTTGGCCCTAATTGCCTTGCAGATATCCCACTGGTCATTTCTACCCTCATCACTTGAGATTCCCCTTCCCCACGGTCTTGATGATTCTCCTCTCTATCTTTATCCTGGTTCGGGAAGGTCGTGGCTCTAGCCCTGTATTATTATTATTATTATTATTTTTGGGGGGGGTGATAGCCATATGCATACTCGTCCTTTGATCTCTATGCCAATCTTCCCATCACCTCCAGCCGTCCACAGGGGGGTGTATACATGCATAACCTCTACTTGGCCGTGGAGAAGAGGAGGGGAAGGAGGTGGAGATGCAACACCATGATTTCTCCTCCGCTGTAAGCGACGATGTCGTCGTTGAAGATACCTGGGTGGTGTGGACCTACTATCGAGCTCCCCACACCTTGTGGATCTCATGGACGAGCTCCGAAGGTTCGCTATCTCCATCGGCGGTGTCATGATAGCTGTGTGGATATTGATGTGTGAACGACTCGCCAGCTCCGCCATAGCTGTTCCGTAGATACTGAGCATCTTCCGGTATGTATAAATATGCAACCAATGTACCCTCTCGTCCAGTTCTCCATCCAGATCATCTCGAGCTTCATCCAGCCTCGTCTCCTCCCGTCTCCTCTCCCGGTCTTCCCCACAGCAGCGCACTGCCCACCTGCCAATCATGCAAATATTCCAGAACCTCATCCTGGTAGCCGTCGCGGTCCTCCCCATCTTCGTTTCCGCGCGGGTTGGCGACGTCGTCCCCGACGCCTACATTGTCGTTCTCAAGGAGGAGGTGACGGCCAACGACTTTGCCGCCCACCGTGCCTGGGCAAACGATGTCCAGGCTTCGTCCCTCGCCAAGAGGGGCGACCGCGGCCATCAGGGCCTCAAGCATACCTACAATATGAAGAAGCTGAAGGGCTACTCCGGAACTTTCGATAAGGAGACCATCGCCCAGATCAAGTCCCGCGCCGACGTTGCTTACGTCGAGCCTGACCGTGTTGTCGAACTCGACGCTATCGTGAGTCCGAGTTATACCCGTGTATGTTTTGCAGCAACTGATGATCCTGCCCGCAGGTCTCCCAAGCAGGCGCTCCCTGGGGTCTAGGCCGTATCTCTAGCCGTGCAAAGGGTGTCAGCAGCTACTACTACGACGATACTGCTGGAGCGGGTGTCACTGCCTACGTTATCGACACCGTATGTCTCTCCGGATTAACGATTCCCTAACATCAATCCACTAACCCGGGTGCGCACCTAGGGTATCCTGACCACGCACACCCAGTTCGGTGGCCGTGCCACCTGGGGCTACAACGCTGTCTCGGGCTCTTCCAACACCGATGTTCGTCTACCCCCCTCCCCGCATCCCGATATATCCCCCACATGCACTGACAGTCCTCCTCCTCGTCCCAGGCCAATGGACACGGAACCCACGTCGCCGGCACGATCGGAGGAAGCACCTACGGAGTATCCAAGAAAGTCTCCCTCATCGCGGTCAAGGTCCTCGGCGACGACGGCTCTGGCACCAACTCCGGCGTGATCGCCGGAATCCAGTGGGCAGCCAGCAACGCATCCGGCAAGAAGGCGGTAGCGAACATGTCCCTGGGGGGCACATACTCCGCCGCTTTGAACTCGGCGGTCAGCTCCGCGATCAGCTCGGGGCTCACCTTCGTGGTCGCGGCGGGCAACGACAACGCCAACGCAGCGAACTACTCTCCGGCGTCGGTCGCCTCGGCGATCACCGTGGGCGCAACGACCAGCACCGACGCGCGCTCGGTGTTCTCGAACTACGGCACGGTACTCGACATCTTCGCCCCCGGCTCTAACATCCTCTCCTCGTACATCGGCTCGAACTCCGCCACTGCCTCACTCTCGGGGACGAGCATGGCTTCCCCGCATGTCGCTGGCGTCGTCGCGTACCTCCTCGGGAAGGAAGCGCTTGCTTCACCTGCCGCGGTCGCTGCGAGACTGACTGCTCTTGCGTCCACTGGGTATGTCACCGGCCCGGGCACGGGGTCGCCAAACCGCCTGCTGTACAACGGCTCGGGTCGTTAGACGCCTCGCACTCGGTTTCCTATCTCTCCGTGACTGTGGACGGTGCTTCGGGACTGGTTCGATAGATAGCTGGATCATTGTGGTTGTCAGAGTAAAAAATGGGTGTTTCGAGAATGAAAGTGTGTATGTACTTCGATATGGTAGCTAGGACCTGGGTACCTAGATGGTTGCGATCGTCAGAGTTAAAAACGGGTGGTTGATGAATGAAAGTACTATCATACATGCTTCGATCGATGCTGTACCGATAGAGTTCTATGCGTGCACGGTGAAAAGAAATTCGCTAACTACATGGCTGTTGGAGGCAGTCAATCGGAGCCTACTTAGTTACCCTTGTAAAAAAAGGGGTTTTTTTTAAATAGTGGAGCGACTGTTGTGCTATTTTTTTTCTTCTTTCAAACCCGTAGGAAAAGTAAATACCACATCGTGATAGTTGAGAATTATACACATGTCAAATTATTGACCTATAGAAGCCACTCAAAACATTGTACATCCCGTGTTGGATTCACAGACGTGTTGCAAGTTTTTAACGGAGAGAGTGGACATACAGTTCACAGGCTTTTCTGGTGAAAATTGGAAGCCGTAGTACAAGTGATCCCGATTATAGAGAGTTAAATGGTCGGCAATTAGACATATTTAAAGAATTACTTCGAGTTTTTTTCGATATGTTGCAAATCTCTCCTATGTAGTCAAAATAAAGCGTTTAAGTGCATTAAAACGTTGCAGCATCGTTTTCTTAGAATTATTGAACCATTGTTGAACCATTTGAACTGTTGAAACTTGGGAGCAGGAAGTGCAACGTGTGAATATCAGAGATGAATCGGGACGCTTAGCCTTGAAACTAGGCTCGGGTTTCCTCGCTTATGCAGCATTTTCACATTGGTCTTGAAGCACTAAGCACATATGGATTTATATTCTACTATATAGTACTACCTACGGGGCCAACAGGCAGTATCCAGAGCGGGCCAGCAGGCTGGCACATACTGCTGCTAGCCCTGCTGCCACTGACCCTCGACTTGCTAGATCCATTGTGGTAGAGAGATGGAGGAGCTGTCGGCGGGACGAATGGTTGCGCCGAGAGGAAGGTTGCGGCGAGGATACAGTTGCGGCCAGAAAAGCTATAAGAGAGAGAAGCTATTGGCGAGAGTAGGAGCTACGGTGGGAGGAGGAGTTGCGCCGAGAGGATGAGTTGTGCTGAGTGGATGTGTTGTGCCAAGTGGATGTGTTGTGCCGAGATGATGTATTGCGCCGAGGGGAATGGAGAATAAAGTTGTTGCTAGAAAAGCTGTTTGGGAGAGAAGCTATCAGCGAGGGTGGACTCTAGTTGCGGCCAGAATAGAGTTGCGCGGAGAGTACATAGCAGTTGCGGCGAGGGTAGAGATGCAGCAAAGCTAGCTATAAAAGAGAGAAACTATCAGCAGGAGTAGAATGGCAGCGGGAGAAGTAGCTATATGAGTAATGAGATATCAGCTGGAGTAGCAGTAGCAGTAAGGTGGAGGGTGGGGGGGGATCACAGAGGGGCCAGCCGGGTGAGCAGCCGGGCGAGCAGCAGTAGTGAGTGGGGGATATTCACAGCGCAGCCAGTACTGTATACACGTTAGCACGAGGGCAAATTCGAGGGCAAATGCCAGGGCAAATCCAGTACTGTAACAACGGTAGCGAGGGGGCATTTCTAGCGAGAGTGCATTTCTTAGGCGATTCCAGTGCTGTATCAGCGGCGGGTCCAGCAGGGCATGTAGTAGTGAGGAGAGGGAAGGGTAATCACTATGTATTGCGCCGAGAGGAGGGGTTGTGCGTGTAGGAGAGGAGAATAGAGTTGCGCCGAAAGTAGACTTGCGGCGAGAAAAGCTATGAGAGAGAGAAGCTATCAGCGAGGGTAGATATACGGCCAGAATAGAGTTGCGCCGAGAGTAGCAGTTGCGACGAGAGTAGCAGTTGCGGCGGGGGTAGGAGCTATGAGAAATGAGCTATCAGTGGGAGTAGCAGTAGTAGTTGCGGCGCGAGTAGGAGCTACAATACAGAGGAAGATTAGCGAGAGTAGTAGTTGCGGCAGAAGGGAGAATAGCAGCTGTGGCGGGAGTAGAGCCTTGAGAGAAGTGCCATCAGCAGCAGCAGTAGTAGGAGCTATATGAGAGAAGTGCTATTAGCGAAAGTAGTTGCGGCAAGGGGGGTAATAGCAGTTGCAGTGGGGGGGAATAGGTGGGAGTGGGAATAGCTGGGGGTGGGAATAGCAGTTGCGGGGGGGAGGAGTTGCGGGGGGAGGAGGAGACGTGGGGGGAGGAGGAGTTGTGGGAGAAGAAGAAGAAAAAGAAGAAGAGGCGGATGGCTAAGAGAGCATACGACCCCGCCATGCCCACCATGCCCGCCAACGTTGGTGCCGTCTACTAACCACATTGGTCTTCACCCACCGACAGGAGTCCTTCACCTCCTCCTGTTGCCGACACCTCCTCCCACAGCTCCTGAGCCATTTCACGAATTGACTAAGTAATTCCTAGGGCCATTTCACGGATTGACTCAGTCACTCCTAGAGTCATCTCGCGGACTGACTCAGTCATTCCTGTTCGATGACTATTGTCATTTCACGGACTGACTAAGTCATTCCTAGAGTCATCTCGCGGATTGACCCAGTCATTCCTGTTATTACTCCCTCCCGTGGCAGCTCGCTCATCGCTCCCCACACCGGAAAACAGTAGAAGAATGCCAAGACAACGTTTAAATTGTCGAAACGTGACGACAACGGTAGAAAAATGCCAAGAAAACGCTTAAGTGAGCACCAACGATATATCTCGAACTTGTGTTTTTATATTTCCACCAGTTCCTGTTTACTTAAGCGTTAAATCAACGTATGACAAATTCACACAGTGTCTGGCTTTTTACCGAGTTTACAATTTAAAATGGGTGTACTGTCTATCATCATTTTATTTCCGCATCGTTTTACGTGGCTCACGTTATTCTAGATGCAATAGTTGCGAAATAGTTGGGCAATACCGCGGGGCCGTTTGTGAAATCCAATGATCGCGCAACCATTTCCCAACCCACCGCTCACGTTTAAAAAAACCTCCCTTTTTTTTTACAAGGGTAGGTAATAGCTGGGGCTGCCAGTACTGTGCCTAGAGTACCTAGACTCCAGAGTACCTACATGTACTATACTCAGACATTTAAAGGTGTCAAAATACGGGTCCTCAAACCTTCGAATGGAATGACAGAATGGAATGGGTTCCGCGAGTACATTTGTATGGCGGCGTTTGAGGACCCGGGTGGAATTATGGCGGGCGGGTTGCCAGGTGGATTGGTTAGACGGTTAGTGGCGAGGAGCACGGGGAGGCGGCCAAGGCGACTGGGAGTCTGGGAGTCTCGTAGATTTACTCAGCCATTCCTGCTCGGTGAGTGGAGTCGTTCCTGCTGATTGACTTGATTCATTCCTGCTCGGTGGCTGGAGTCATTCCTGCTTGGTGACTAGAGTCATTCCTGCTCGGGTAACCGGAGTCATTCCTGCTCGGTGACTGTAGTCATTCCTTCATTGACTAGAGTCATTCGTTCAATGACTTTAACTGTGCGAGTTGATTGACTCTTGCAACGCATTCCGGATGACTGCCAATAGGTATTCCAAGGTCAACTGTACTCTATCTGTACCTACCGATCTATATCCCCCATGTGTATGAGGCGTGTTGCCAGCTCGCTGGGTGTAAGAGACCATCGCTTCCACAGTCTCCAGCTTCCAGAAGTTCCAAATTCTGTCGAAGTATCAAGTTTCCTGCCGTCATATTGTCTCAACCCCGCCCTAACTACGTCGCCCCGCTTTCAAGCCCGCACTTCCAAGCTCGCACTTCCAAGCCCCACTTCCGCGCCTGCGCTTCTCCAACCCCGATTCTTCAATGATCAATATCTCCAGACCAGCTTAAATCATACATACCTACATCATACAAGCTTACAATCTCTACATACGAGCGTGCGCTTTTGCCCTTGGCCGCGCTATCTTCGGCTGTTGGCACCCATGACCACAGGCTGCTACCACCTACTATTATGACAAGTAGTGGAGCAGATCTTTGGAGCGGAATCATGAATGGGACATTGGGACTGCGAGAGGGTCAGTATACTACCGGTAGTACCTAGGACTCCGATCAGCGAGTAGCAGACTCGTGGACTTCCAAAAGCAGAAGGGAAGAAGGAGGAAGCCTGACCGAGGCTTTGGCGCAAAGGCGGTGCCAGGGGCGCGGAGGATGGGGATGGGGATGGGGATGAGGATGAGGATGAGGATGAGGATGAGGCCGAGGATGGCGGTTGGCACGAGGCACGATGCACTGATCACCGAGATCTAGGAGACCGGTGACTTTTGATCTTCGAACCCCAACAAGGTAGCAAATTAAGTAAATCCCATACAGACATGCATGCAATATCCCTACCGCGAAAGAAAGAAAGCAAAAAACAAAACGCCCGAATGCCTAACCCCGAAAAACAACAGCACACTACGGTCTCTCAAGCTCTAAACAGCACTCCCCTCTTCCTGTTGCTCTTGCACTGCTCCGGCACCGTAAAGTCGTCGATACGAAGCCCAGTGACCCCCTCAGCGGCGGCATTGATCCCGAGCCCGCGCTTGGCGAAGCCCGCCCAGATCTCGCACTCATTCTCTCCGCCGGTGAGGGCCTTATCCGCATCTACGATTGCATCACGCGCAGACAAGAACGTAGGCCTGCAAGGCTGCAACTTCATGCCCTCCAGGACGAGTTTCATAGCGAGCTGTCTTCCGCCAACAGGAATCGACGAGCCCTGTTTGAACGTTGGCATAGCGTCGCGCTGGTACCCATGCTTCTCCTCGAGGTTCCACATGATCTCGTTGAGCATGGTTGCCCAGATGCTGCCGATCGAGTGCACGGCTGTGAACCCCGTTGTGCCGACGGTTGAGTACAGCGTTGGGTTGGTCAGCAGCGAGGTCGAGTATGGGTACGTCCGGATCCCTTTGCCGTTCGTCCACCCCGCCAGAACGTAGTCCGTGCTGCGCGTGTCGTTGGGCTTGACCCGGATCGCGTTGCCGAAGAAGTCCCCCCAGCCTTCGCCCATGCCCCCGGCTTCGAGCGTGGTCAGACAGCTGGTCGTGGATGGGCCGCCCGTGAGACGGTTTGAAAGTCCGTGGGTGTATTCGTGGATAACGATCACTGTGGGCGGACCGAGTTAGTGTGTTGCGCAATCTCCGGATGATGGGGAGGGGTTCTTACAGGCATCGAAATCTCCGTCGCGGAGGATGCTTCCAGCGGTGTTCCAGAGGTACATCCTCATGCGTGGCCTGATGCCGTCGGGGCGAGTCAGGAAGTTTGCGTTATTGAATCCGGAGCCATCCTGGGCGTTGAGCTGGACAGCGTCCCCTCCGATTCCCCCGGAGCCAGTGTTGACCTCTTCGAAGTTACCGGCAGCCTCGGTGAAGCCCAGGAGCTCGAGGAGATCATGAAACATGTTTGAGGTGTAGAACAGCTGGGTGATGGCGGCGTCGGTGTAGGATCTTGAATCCTGCGAGGAAATGTTGCAAGGGAAGTCAAAGTCCAACCCTTTGCCCCCGTCGGGACGGGTGTTGTTCTCAAAGTCGCTGCCTCCATCCCAGTTCTCCTGCGCCCAGCCGTTGTTTCCGCGTGTGTCGGTGTACGTGACGTCGCCGGCTGTGTGCCAGCCGTTCGGTGAGGTCTTGCTGTTGGCGGGATCCGTGACGAGCACTCGCTCGCCATCCGTGGGATCGTTGAAACCGAACGGACTTTCATCATCGGTTAGCCACCACCATCATGCGAATTTCGGGTGACAAGTCGCCGGCACTCACTAGACATTGTATTGGGCGTCGGAGACATAATCGATTGCACCAACGACATCGGCAGCATCCTTAGCGTTGATATAGGTGATCATATAGCTCTCGTCGAGATCGGTCTCCAGGCGCCATGCAATCTTGACACCGGTACCGGTTGCGTAGTAGACCAGGTCCGCCCTAGGCTCCTGCAGATTGACGTCCATCAGTATCGGGTGTGATGCAGACCGCGGAAGTTGCAACTTACTTCTTGAACTCCCTCGACACCGACGAGCACGTACGCCTGTCCATTGCCAGTCAAGGACTGCTCAGGAACAGCCTCGGCATTCTCAACGTTGAGCGGGTATCCCAACTTGGCGATGGCACCTTTCAACGCCTCGATAGGATCGATGAGGTCCGCCCTCTTGACGATTGGCGGAGCGTCCACCTTGCCCTTCAGCAGACTGGAGCCACTGGAGAGGATAGTCCCGTCCTTATTGACGTTGACGTTAGCCTGGGCGTTCTCTATGTCGAGGCCGTTTAGGGTCTGCGTGTAGTAGCCGTGCCAGACTCCGGTGTCCTCGTCGGTGTACTGATCCGGCCGGAGGCGGACCTCAGCACCGGGAGCAATCTCCTTGAGGTGTTGCAGCGCGATCTCCTCTGGGCCGGAAGCTGCGTCGCCGTCGGCACGAGGACGCAGCCGGCGTGCTCGCTCGTGCTGCTGCGAGTTGAGGTAGACACCATGTTGCGTCTCGGGAATGGCGTACGACTTGCGCTCGGCATGGGCAGAGACGCTGACGGCGAGGCAAACGAGAGAGAATGCGGTGGAGAAGCGCATCTTGAACGAGAGTGGAGGCCCTGGGGTGGGTTTGGGTGAGGAGTGGTGCCCATGGATGAGCGGGGCTTCTGATGTTTAAATGGCAGATTCAACTCGTTTCTCGATGGCGAGGCAGGCTCACGGGCGCGAGTCCCTAATAGAATGATAGCGGGGGAGGGATCGAAAGGGTCCCTAACAGAATGACAGCGGGGGAGGGATCGAAAGGGTCCCCAATCGGGGAAGGCACAGCTCGCTGACAGGAGGATATCGTTTTCCCGTGCACTACACGAGCAGACTATACCGAATTTCGGGGGTTCAACGTTATGCTCGACAGCATCCGTTATGCGGATGGACCAGCAGCCGACGAGGAGGAAGCTCCAATCGATGCCGCGCCCGCCGGCCCCGAACTAGGCCGTAAAGATGCATATGATACAGATCTAATCCCGAGTTAGGAGACATCATGAAGCGGAGGAAAACGTTTGGCTACCTGTATCGGCATAATTTCTTTGCGGGGAGAGAGGGGGAGAGTGGTGGAGGTGAAGGCGCGGCTCCGAAGGGCAGGACGCCTCCAGGCAGCTACCCGCTCCAGCGCAAATCCCAGGATCATCGAAGTCGGATACACAAGAGGAAAGTTAGGCGACTCCCCGCAGCGCAGTAGGGCGTATCTCCTGTAGAGCACATACCTGCAGAGTGCAGACGTAGGAACACAGTGCATGGGAACAGAGTGCAGGGGAATGGAGTGGATAGGAACAGAGTGCAGGGGAATGGAGTGGATAGGGACAGAGTGCATGGGAATGGAGTGGATAGGAACAGAGTGCATGGGAATAGACTGTCTATCCGCATAGACATATCGCCGCAATCCACCCCCGCGAGCATGTGGCAGGGGCAGATCGGCGGGAAGTTCCTTGAGGGCCAATCGTGCCAATCCTTGCGTGCATCCGGCGGCAACCCCTGGAATAGGGAGGTGTCAACGTGCAGATTGGCTCGAATGATCCGGCCGCCTTTCCCAGCTGATGCGAACGTTCTTCCACCCGGCGGCGACATTCTTCGTGTAACCGGCGGCTTCGTCCAGATGACTGGATGAGCGGTAATGAACGAGCCCGACGTACCTGGTGAACCGGCAATCTCGCATTCGAACTTCGAGGCGACGGATGGATGGACTGGATGGACTTGATAGGGGTTCTCGGTGATCACCTAAGGCCAGGGGGAAGGGACATGCACATGTGGAGATGCACTGCTCGTGTTTCCAGGTGACACGCGGGTCGGTCATTTGCGTTGTGCGCTGGGAGGCGCCGACATTCTAGCCTATCTATCCATTGTGGTATCCACAGCTAGCCGGCAGCTTGATATTATCCGGCAAGACGATGTCATTGCATCGCTGGCGCCAACTGCTGTCCGAGGCCGGAGGAATGGCACATGTCACTGGCCCCGTAGCTGCTGCTCGACGGATAGACACCTAGTACATGCTAGGAGACATCGCTGCCCCACCCCCCGCACTATGCAAGGCCGTTGGTCGGCGGCCGGTGCCTGCAGCTGAGCAGTTGCAGTTGGACATGTGCCCCCCACCAAGAATAAGGTTGATATTCTCCTACCTAGCTGTCTTGACTCTTCAGCAGCATGGCCGAGTTCCGCGAACCCCCTAAAGCAGGAACCCACCGGCCTGCATGGCCGTTGCAGTGCGAGTCCGGGCGCTCCCGCAGGATACCGCAGGATACCGCAGGATACCGCAGGATACCGCAGGATCATACCGCAGGATCATACCGCAGGATACCTAGCGCAACTCAGTCCTATCAGGACCCCGGAGACCATTTTTAGGCGCATGATACCATTCCCCTCTCCTCCTCCCCCTTGGAATACGCTCACATGAGTGCAGCCGCTGAGCTACCGGCTACCTATCAGCGGCCTACCATATCGGCGGCTAGTACGTACAGTCGGGTACAACCGCCCCGCGCGTCGGCATTGCTAGGCGATCAGTTCTAACTTCTCCATTCAGTTGCCCTTTCGAATCGGAGTGAAGCTCCCCTGCAGCTGTGACTTCCCCAGATTCGCGCCGCTGCGCTATGGATTACAGCCGGGGCCCGGACGCTCGCGCTTTTCGAGATCGGTCATTGTCACCTGCTAGTTATAGAGTAGGTACATCGAAGACCTGCCCGCATTAACTATGCCCGGTATTACCTATGCCCGGCATACTCCGGAGTCCGAAACCTCTTTGGACGAAAGGCGAGGTATGAGCATCACGAGACCCGGTAGGTGGGTAATGGGCTTCTTCTACGTTCTCCCGCGAGCTCTGAGATAGCTCTAGGTAGCTAGCCAGAGCCAGAGTCAACTGGTATCTAGCCTCTAGGTATGCCCCCTATCTCTACATACTCGGGGATCTCGGATATCGACAGACCATGACTATTCACGAGAACTGTAGCTCGATGCATCATGTTTCGTTTAACAGAGACAGGGCATAGGTATGTGTCCACCCGTGGTTGACAGGGCCAGTATGTACCCACATACTTAACTACTCCTCACGAGTCATAAGTGGACATCAGCCGTGAGAAGATGTCGACTGTAGTAAACCTTTTATTGTTTTCTCCCGCGGTTCTGGGCGCACATACTGTTGACCGTGTAGCCACAAGGGAGGTTAGAATCCCGCTCGGCCATTCCCCGATCGTAGTAGCTGGAGCTGCGGACGGCCATTCGCAGAATCTCTCAGCATATGCATACCGCATCACTCGCAATATTCATCCTGTTGTTTGTGTGGAATCCCGATACTGCCACACGACGGGCACGTGTATACCGTAGCCGAGTACCTCTGTGTCGTGCATCCGAGCATAGACTTACACATAGAGTACATAGTCGTGTTGGTAGATAAGTGAAAATGTGCTACTATAGAGCCAATGAATGCGGTGGAGACGTTTCATAGAGGCATGTGCGCCGGTCAGGTTAGTAAAAGCGCATCTCTTAGTGAATACATCGTAAAACGTGCAAGTAAAGTTAAGCACCTGGCCGTGACACTTCGTCGTTGTTCCTGTCCATCACGGCGGGCGGGCGTGTCAGGCGCGGGGCACCCACCACTTTATGATTTTTGAATTCATATTTCCAGCACGGAAAAAACCCCTGCGTGGCCGAGTAGTCACGCACCCGGCGGAGTTAGCATGGACATCGGTCCAGCTATCGGGATTTCTAAGCCGCCCCACGGGCCACCGGGGGTGGTTAAGGTTTTTGGTTTTTGTTTGGGGACTGCGGTTCGAGCCCCGGTTCGGCGATTTTTTTGGTTAAGCATCGTTGCATGAGACGGCAGTGGAGCATGGAAGATTAAAGGACGGCAAACGTCTATAATGCCATAGTATTGTTCGACGTTTCAACCCCACCGCCAAGCAAACCCGCCACCACGCAAACCCACTGTGGCGAGCGATGTAGAACCTGTCGGCGAGAGGAGGGAGAGGGAGCCTAGAGGATTTGTCAGCGGGAGGCACCGGATGTAGTTAGTATATAGTGGGCATCAACGTTGGCAGGCCAGCGAGTCGCCTGCTCTCTCCGTCGTCTACTTCTTCTTCGTCTTCGTCTTCTTTCTCTCTCATAATCTACAGAATAGACCACCAGCCTCTACATTCTCTCTCTCCTTGTGTGCTCTCCTTCTGTCGACCCGCTTCCCAGTCTGGACTCTGGGGAGGCGTTGGCGAGTAGACAGGCTTGCGAGCGCCGGGGGAGGGGGATGCAGCAAGCACCACTACCACCACTACCTCACCCACTACATCTTTTCTTTTTTCCTCTCCCTCACCAGTCACAATCCGTTGACATCCATCCAGACCCGCAAGCCAGTACAACTTGCACCGCAATAGCCCAGGGCCAGAATTCCCCAAACACTGGTAATCGGTCAGAGTCGATCAGCCAGTAGTCGGTCAGCCGGTAATCAGTCAGGATCCTCAATCACCAGTAGTCGATCGAAATTTGGAGTTGTGCTGGCGGGGGGTAGGTAAGGTATTTTCGACAGTTCGACAGTAATCTGTGGCGGTGTTCGTTGGGCGTCGTTCCATGTTGGCGGCGATTGTATCGACAGTCTGATCATCATTGGTGGCGGCGGGCAGCAGGGTTTCAAATTTCAATTCGTAGAAATATGCTAGAATTTATAGATTCAGGTTACAGCATACCGCTGCATATACAGTGGTATGCGCCAGCCTTAGCCACGGAGCTCCTGGCAACCCGTGTGATACAATCAAGCGGCACGTGAGCCTCGTGCAACCCCGCTAGCGACTGCGTGCCCTAGACCTAGAATGGGATTGAACTTCTGCCGACCCCACAAAACCCACCGTAACCACTCCCTCCTCTCCTCCCTCTCCTTCATCTCCTTCATCTTCTTCCTCTCTCCTTCGCAACAACAACTTCATCATCCACATCACGCCTCGGTGCGAAAGTCTTATTACTCACCTTACTTTCTACGCCCACATTCGATGGCCTAGTGGTGTTAATCCACCACATAAGCCTCGAGGCACCTTCACTTTCCCTTCCTTGGCGGCTTTCGGAACTACTCAGATAGTATGCCACGTAATTGTTTCCGTCTTGATTCCTTCCCGTTGACGAACCATTTCTAAAGCTGCATAGATTGGCATAAGTGATGATTCGCCGCCTCGTGCGGCACCGATAGGCGGTTGCGACGCCAGTCACTACCGTCAACCACAGCGACCCTAATGGTGGAACAAAGAAACAATGGAGACCTTCCGCTGGACTCAGGTACGTTCCCATCTTCTCTTGCCTCAGTCTTACCCCTGTGGCGCGGGCAGGCTGCTGCCAGGCTGCCAGCTCGAGAGCTAGACACTAACTAACTTCCTCTACAGACCCGGAGTCTAGCAGCTTTTTTTTTGGACCTATCCACGGGTCTGCAGCCGATCATCAAGAGCTCCGCTCACACATTGCGCCCGTGGAGGGCGGAAACTAATCGCAGAATGTTTCTGCCGTTGCCGCTCGCGGCAACGCACCAGCGGTGCCTGCGGGCGCTGCCGTGCGAGCGGGGTTATTATTCGCTGTGACGGTGGCTTCTGTTGGTTTCTGTTGGAGATTTAGCGCTACTGTTGGGCCGCGGGCGGTGCGGAAGGAGGAAGGAGGAACGTGCGAGGAGGAGAAGGAGAAGTTGAAAAAGCTGAAGAAGTTGAAGAACTAGAAGCAGGAGAAGGATTGGAAGAAGGATAAGAAGCGGAAAAATGAGGAGTAGAACAGGCAACATGGGTGGTTTATGTAGAAGAAACAGAATATTCAGAGGCATAACATTTATTGACATCTGCCTTCCATCCTTAGCCTATGTCGCTCTATATATCTTACTCATCATGCCTTGGGGTTGTTGCGATACTTGTTCGCTCGCCGCTCGGCTGTGTTGACGCATATTGCGTCACTCGTTTCTAATCTTGTTCAGCCTTCGGGGGGGGGGTTTGGGTCGATGGGGTGTGTTGAAATATATGGATAGAACGACAGAGATAATTAACTTCTAAATCCCCTCTCTCCTTTTGTGCTCCCCTTCTGTCAACCCGCTTCCCTGTCTGGAGAGGCATTGGCGAGTAAACGGGTGTTTGAGTGGTGGTGGTTTTAACTTTTACGAGGGCTCTTTGCCAACTCCAGGCCGACAGGCGTGGGACGAGGAAGGGAGCACACACAGAAGAAAGACCTGAGATGGGGGGTTGACAGTCTACCTATTCGACACCCGTAGTTACCATTCTCTACGTCCTCCGATCCGTCTCCTCGATCGTCTCGTATTTTCTTTCTGTTTCTCGCCCTGGCTCTCACCCTCTCCCAGTCTATTGCCGGGTTGAGTTATCACTCGCCGCGTGAGATGGCGTTGCTGGCCCAAGCTCGTGTCCGGATTGGGATCAGCCGGTACTAGGTATATTAATTTCGCTCCAGCAGACAATACTTATGCATCCCTCGGTTTTTAGAGAGTGATAACTCATGATTGCAAAACTGTTGCTTCGCCGCTGGACTCGGAATGCCGAGACTCAGTTTCTATGCGGCCACGTTGGGGACACAGTGGGACCAGATCGGTCGAGCAATCAAGACCACCCGTCCTAGAACCGGTGGGGGAGCTGGCCGAGGACCAGCGCGGAACTCGGAACGATGACCCACCTCGGCAAACGTTGCAACGGCGGATCGAACCGCAGCTAGCAACTAACGCCAACTTTTAGGACGAGTCATTGTCAATTCCAGCCATGAAGGCCTGACAATTCTGTAGGACGGCATAGGAGGACAAGGCGTGCCGGCGGTAGCAATACCAGCCTGTGATAGTGACTACTAAACTCTAATTCGGCGTGCGAGGGGACTTCGACCCCGTGGCTCCTCACTTTTGCTCATTCGCTACATCGGATGAGTACGTTTTTGTGGGGTCTAGCGGTATCGCGGCACTTCCACCCCGTCTGCGACGATTGGCGTCACGTTTGCTCGCTCGTTCCAAGTGATGAGCAAGTTTTGGTGGGGACTAGCCGTCTGGCGGCGGCGAAAACCAGCTTGGAACCTGGCGGCTCCTAAATCACCTATAAAACCCCCCCTTTCTGCTCCTCCTTCTCTCCTTCTCTTTACAACTATCTCAGCTTCCTTTCTTCGTCAACTATTCCCTCCCCCTTCCTTCCTTCCTTTCACCTGATCTCAAGATCAAACCTCGAGGTAAGTCCTTCTCTCTCTCCCCTACTTTTCACTTCCAGGATAACCCTACAGAGCAATCTTGCTCAGCCGTAGCAGCGAGGAACTGAGGGATCTGTGCGACCGCCGGTCTACAAAGTAGACGGTTGCAGCGACAATAGACGGATCCAACCCTCGAGGCTGAGCAGAAAAGGTCTAAGGACGGCGTTCTCTCTTCTGCTGCCGGCAAAGTTCTTTCCCCCTTCCTCCGGGAGTCCAAGTCGGGTGAGAGCCGACTTGCTCCCGGGGGATGGCCTCTCCGAAACCGGGTGACAGACGGTTTCGTGTGGATGAGGAAGAAAAAAACAAAGAAAGTATAACTTGGTCTACTACCCACCCAGGTTATACGCGGAGGCTTTCTTCCTTTTGCTGTGAGAGGGCAAAGGTCTTTCCTCCTGGCCATGCGTGTGTGAGAGGCACGCATGATGGCCAAGGCCCATGCCTCCGAAACCCGGCTACAGACGGTTTCGGACGAGCAAATAAAAAACCAAAGAAGGTATAACTTGGTCTACCGCCCCAAGTTATACGCGTATAACGTGGTTTACTATCCCCCCACTTTATACGCGGAGGTCTTCTTCCTTTCAGAGCAAAGGTCTTTCCTCCTAGCCATGCATGAGTGAGATGCATGCGCCATTGGCCAAATGTTGTTGCTCTAGCCGCTGTACGAGAGAACGACATCGGCTTCTTACTCGACTGCGGTGACCTACCTATATATACCGTGTCGATCAATCCTGATGTTGCTAAATTACCGTGCTCTCCCCTCTACAGGGGTTTGGGTGACAGACTCAATCACAACTCCAAGGCTGAAGAGCACGTCCACGTGCACGTATGTCGCCCAAATAGGCACGTAACTTAAATTTTGGCCGATAGTCTACCACTTTCCGTAGATGCATAATACGATTGGTGGACAGTATTCAAGAAAGCTCTGTGGAGAAACCATTCGTAATACACATCGCGGTATCACGGCAGATGTATCGCACTATAGGTAGGCAAATCCATCGTTGATCCGACCCAGTCGTTGCTGTGGTCAATCTAGTGTTCCTTAAATACACGAAATACACGAAAAAACACGATGGTAATGGCCTCTAAAGGTGCCCGTACGGAATATTAGGATGCGTGCGTGACGAGTCAATCCACGGCTGCTTCCCGTGTCCATAGTTCATATATAGTTGTCAACCACGGCGGCGGCTATGGAGCATCGTGGCCCCCAATACTCCATGCTCCATCAAATACCTCTCTGGAAAGAATGGTCCCACTGCGGAAAGCGGTCGGAGTCGAAACGAATTCTTGCGATACCGGCGGTACTCAGTTCGATCGTGTCCGAGTGCTTTTCATGATCGGGACTAATATGGGCTTGTAAGTAACCCTGCTCGCGATAGACGCCTTTACACGATGTACCATTACATATTCAGTTATTCAGTTTGACCGGTCACCAGATCAAACTGGATATTCAAACCAGTTCTAATTCGGTACGCAGTTCGGTTTGGGCCCCCCCTTCCATAACCGGTTCACTGCAGTTTTAACAAATTTTCGAAACAGTTTGTACTGTGCACTGTTGGCAGGTCTGTGTACCTATCATGATTCATACCTCTACGTTTGGCGGCTGGCCGCCAAAGGTATACTCTGTGATGTGCTAGAATACTCGCTCCGTCTATTATTACTATGCGGGTCCGAACGAGATGGGATGGCTAGGGTTTCGAGGTCTGGCCGAAGATGTGGTTGGTCTGATCGGCGGTTTTCGGCGAGCTCTGGATGGCTTGTCAATGGGGAGATGAGATAGATGGCGGAAGGGAAAGGAATGGCCGAGCTCTTTGATCGGATTCGGATGGATGGATCTCCAGCCAAACCACTCTACTCCTTCTTCTTCATCGAAGTTCGAAGCGCGGAACTCCGAACGATTGTCAGATAGGATCACAGCAGGCACTCAAGTTTTTTGTAGGGTTTAAAATAAGCAACTATCATTCTCGTAAAGCATGTATCCAAACACAAGCGTTAAACATTAAGCGTTCCCCGAGCCTTCACTCAAACGGAGACAAAGGAAAGTTAAGAAATCCCAATCCCAATCCCAATCCCAATCCCCCCATTAAATCCCGGTTCAATCCCCTACTACTCGTAGTGTGGTCGAGGCTGTTGAGCTTAGACCTAGAGCGCACGCTGGACGACCACGCAGTTGGCGACGTTGGTCTGGCCGATGTTGACGATGCCGTTTTGCTGGTTCTATTAGGTAGGTTAGTATCTGCTCGTGGTGCGGGACGAGAATGGGGGGTACTTACGTTGCCGCTTCCGACAGGGCAGCAGACGACCGGGCCGGTCTCGCACATGGTGTCCTTAGAGTTTCCGCTAAGGGCTGGTAACAGATCGGTCAGTTGGTCCGTTGAAAGTAAGGGGACAAGAGGAAACTCACCATTGACGGTTCCACCGATGCCAGTTCCAGCGATGGGAATGTTCTTGGCGATAGGAGCGCACTTGGAGACCTCAATGAGCTGCTTAAGGTCGAGGTTGAGAAGGCTAGTGACATCGGACTTGGACATGTCCTGGGTGTTGCAGCAGGAGATCTTGTGGTTATTGCCGCAGTTCATGGCGTTGGTGGGCGCGTTCACGGTGTCATCCTGCTTGGACTTGGGGCTGACAAAGTCGTTCTTGTTGCCGGATTTCTGGATCGTGTCCTCGATGATGTCGCGGGACTGGATACCAGCGGCGCCGCCGTTGAGGATGGGCGAGGCCACAGCGAAGGCGGCGAAGGTGAAGACGATGAGGGACTTGATGGAAACCATTTTGAGAGTTGGAATTGTTTGTTTGGGGATGGTAGAAGAGAGAAGGAGTTGTTTGAAGAGTGGAGAGTGAAGAGTGGATGTGGTTGTGAGTGTGAGATGAGAAGATGCTGTTGGGATGAAGATTGTAATTGACGGCGGCGGAGGGGGGGTATTTATCGGACTTCTGGCTCTCTTGATTTTCAGTCTTTGGATATCACAGCAAGTATCGAATCCCCCTAGAGGGAACACTACGATCGGAGGGCGCCGGGAGTGTTGGGCGGAGCTGAAAGTCGCTGCACGGCCGGGAGGACATTGACTAGGATGCACCGGGGGAGTGTCTCAGGAGGTCAAGAACGATTCCCACACCGCGTGCTGCCGATTATGCCTCCCCTGCCGATGGGATGTCTGACGTGTAGATTCACTCCCCCCTTGTGGTGTTGGTAGGTGATCGGCATCCACGTATCGTGAAGTGAAGCTATAGTTAATTTTCCGCGCCTCCATTTCTCACGAGCCAGCTGAGGGAACGGAGACAAGTGTCCGGCACTATCTGTAGCCTCCGGGGACAGTCACTGAATTGCAGGTAGTATCTTCTGGAGCATCTTCGTCACCACCACCACCACCATCCAAAAGCTTCCAGCCAGACTCCCTCCGCCCATTCCCGACTTCCATCACGAATCGTCACCCAGGTGATCTCGGTCACCAGCCAAACGGCGCTAGTGATGTCTCGGGAGGGTAGCCCACGATGGGTTTAGCGGCACTGATTCACCCAACAAATCACCCGCATTGGCGCCGGTGATCACCTGGAGTGCGGCGGTACATCATATGCTATGATATGTACCGACGACCATTGGCCTCGTCGGCTATCGACTGGTCTGAATGGCTGTCCCGTTTGCCTGCACTTCCTGATCTGTATATACGTCACTTTCGTTTGCCTAGCTGCCAACGTTGCCGGCTTTAAGAGATCGACAGGACTAGGGACTAGGAACGAGTGCTTAGTTAGCTTTGGTGCCTGAACTAGAGAGATGTTCAGCTCCGAACGGAACACGCTGGCTAACTGGACGTGAAAGGGCCCGAACGCTGTTGAGTTGGCTTACATGTAGGACATGCGGGGAGGCATAGTTGAACGTCAATGGGCTTGCGAACGCGCAAACCGAGTACATACGTTACCGGTATGTACGATGCTTCTCCAGAATTGAAGGCGAAAGGTGCTGAGTCGCCCAAATCGCGATGTTCTCATTCGCAGCCGGCGGGGACAGGCGACGGAGTACTGGTGCCGTAGGTGAAATAGTCGGTATATACTTGGTAGGAGTAGCGGGAGCCGAGTGTGGTATTCGCAGATACCTAGTATTCCACTTGTCGATCGAATGATCCAGCCTTCTGCGAAATCCCCTGACAATCATTCCGAAGCCACACAAGCACCGCAAGAATCTGCCAACCTGGCAACTTGCAAGCCAAGAACGTTGTGCGGCCTCTGCATGGGCAGTAAGGTATAGACAGAAAGCCGAGCAAGCCCCCACAGCCTTCCGTAGAGGACACTGGGCGAGCCTCCCACACAGCCTGCTTGCAGAACAAGTTCAACGTTGAGCAAGCCGCCCAGTGCCCACAGCCTTCCGCTGCAAGCCCAATCCTCATTCGGCCCCTGATCCGTGTGGCAGTTTGTCGTTGTTATCGTTGCCCGAATAGTGTCGATTCCGAGACAGCGTTGTCTCGAACGCGCCTTACGAAGGCACGCCGAAAAGTCAATGGCGAAAGAAAAAACCAAAATCAACTTATCCCGATTCCGTAGCAGCGTCCGAGTCAGGAGAAAAATAAGAATAGAATACCTACAGAAGAAAAGAAAAGAAGGAGAAAAAAAATACGTCACAACATCAAAGTGTGAACTGGCGAGAGAGACTAAAAAGGAAATCCCCGCCAGCGGCCAGTCTACTTTGGCATACTCTAGTCCCTACGTGCGAACCGATCGATATTCATTGCGCCGACATTCATTGAGCCGATCACCCTTCCTTCGTATGTACGCGATTTACACACCGCCGTCCGTAACTTATTTCCGCTTCGGCGTGGCGCTGTATGGAGTACTTGTTAGTACTTAGCATCAGAGAGCCAGAATCGATGACGGTGCCGAACAAGCGGAGCCATGTTCCGAAAGAAAAAAAGAAGCCGTGGCCGTGAGCAAGGAGTTCAGAGTTCAGACTCCAGAGTTCCGTGTGACGTGCGCCGTCGCATCCGTCGCAAACCCACCTAATCCCGTACGCCCTCCTCGCATGCATGCATGTCTTTCCCCTCCTCCGTCGAGTCGTCGACAGCCCCCCACCCCGTACCGCCAGCTAACACGTCGCCAATCCGTGAACAACTGTTCCTGCAGAATCCGTACATAACTGAGTCTGTATGTACTTGTCCGAGACAACGAGAGAGAAGTTGTGATGTGTGCACGTGTTCGGTCGTCGAGAACCCCCAGCCATCCAGAGGGGATACCTGCTAACGGTGCATCGCCAGCTCCAGTGCAGTGCCAACGTTAAATTCCCTTCTTCATGTTGCCTTTTCTAGTGCGTGAAGCAGGACGCCCCTCCCGGGGGAGGCACATTTGAGACATTGACGATTACTCTGCACGCCCTGCACTCCGGATCACCTGAATCCCAATGCCCAATGCCCAATGCCCATGACTGCTCGATGCCGATTCACTTATGTACATATAATACAGAGTTTGCCGGCTAGAGAAGGCTGTGTCGGCGAGCGCGGATCATCGGTGCCGTATGTATGTATAATGTACCTAACAATCGCAATGCAAAAAACCAGACTATCTTTTCTTTCTTCCCAATGCTCGCGATGCTGGCACGGGAATGAGTATCGAACAGGTTAGTTACTAGTAGGCTGCATAGCGAAGTGTCTCTCCTCCTCCTCCTCGACGACGACTGCTCTACAACAACAGCGCCAGCGCCAGTCCGAGAGTTCAACATGCATAAAAAACTTCGCTTCGTGCTGTCTAGAGTACTTGTAAGTATCGCAACTTCGTTCTGCAGCTTCGGGACTCACTCGATTCGGCGTCCTTCAGCTCCAAATCCCTCCTTTGCAAGACACCAACAGCAGCAATAGTACTATATGGTGCCGGACACTCTAACGGGCTAGTGTCTTGGCATGTCCAATGGAGATGGGCCCGCCAAGAAATCGCGTGCGAATGTATGACCACGCAAAAACCTATGGTGGTAAACCAATATTTCAGCCCGTTTTTGTTCGATTGACTTGATTCTTCATTCGTCCTGTTGTTCTACTCACCGTCACTCAATACCCGACTTTTCAAGTCCTACTCCTCTCCACCAACCACCAATAATTTAATTTGAAACCGTAGAACTGTTCTACACATACTACTCTACCATTCTACGGTTCCAAAAAAATTCTTTTTGTTGTGGTGGAGAGGAGTAGCGGTCGGCGCTGAGGGTCATTTTTCGTCCCTCGCTTGCCCGTTAAAGCGTCCGGCACCATACTAGTAGTAAGGCCAATTGATGATCTCCCTCTCTCTCCCAACCGCAGCAATGCAAGGTAAGTCCATTCCGAATGCCTGGTAGTTAGCGGCGTCCAGACTCCGTACCGACAGGGAAAGAAGGCGGTTCGCAAAAGTATATTCGGGTCCTCGTGATGTGTACCTATAGTACCGTAGGAGGTATCATAGTTGGGCCTCATCGACAAGGCCAAGTTGGAGCCCGAATTGGCCACTTCTAGTCTCGCGAATGGCCAAATAACCAAGTTCGAGACTGAGTTGGCCCATTATTAGGCCCATTCCTAGGAGGCAATACTTTACTCTACTATACACAGGTACATACTGTTGAATACGACCTCCGGCTTCGGTGAGGACGATATCGCTGATAGTGATGGTGATGAAGCCTGTGCCGCGAGACAAAAGACCTCGTACTGGTATGTACTCTACATGCTCTACTCTACTATTGTCTCGGTCAGCTACGGTATGTAGAGTACGAGAGTGATTCATCGTTATCCGAACAGGCTACAGTACTATATACTCTAAAAAGTATGTAGTAGCAGGCTGCCCGACCACCCCACGAGTGATGCGAGACAGCAGTATGTATTATCGGCTAGCACCGTCGATCGCAATCCCGTCCGCACCGGCTCCCAGCCCCCCAATCCAGCAATCCAGCAAACGAACGCCGCTCAATTTCCCGGGTAACTATAATACCATATAACAGAACTTGAAGGTGATAGATACATTTTCTGCCAAAAATAGACCGGGATTCCGTCCAGTCATCACTCATCAGTCTCAGACTCTCGGGAGTCAGCGAGTCAGCGAGTCAGCGAGTCAACGAGTCAGGAGACAGGAGTCAGCATCACCGCCGTCGAGAGAGCTTTGTTGTGTTGGTGCTCCGCAGAAGTAAACCCCATACAGACTCACGGACTCCTCGCCGCTGAGATGGAGAGATGGAACCGTCTCAAGTGCCCCGAATGCGTATGAAATTCGCTGTGAGTACTTTACAGAAATCAGAGATTGTCCTCAAATTCCTTCCTTCAGTTGCTCCTCTCCTCTCCTCTCCTCTCCTGCCGGGCCACCCCACTGTGGACCATTCCCATTCCCATTCCCATTTTTCTGGCCTCTCCTCCGAGGTCTATGTCTTGAATCGCAGTGAGAGCGATATGTACCTATCTAGAAAAGTAATGCAAAAGACAACGCACTCCCCGCCAAGTGGCAAGTCGGATTACCTACATAGGTACTTCCTCTATCCAGCCTCGATTCAGCCACTGCATCATCACTCGGGACAGACAGACGGACGGACAGAGAAACAACTACGGACCTTGAATATTACCGGTATACACGGCTTCACGTCCGCTCAGCCCTAGACTTCTGGAGTAGTCAAGCAAGGTACTCTATGTATCGTCAGGTTACTCTAGAGATAGTACTGCAGTGGGTAGGTGACCAGGCGGGAATCCCTGGTACCGACGTACGTACCGTGGTTTTGGTTTGGTTTTGGCTTTGGTTTTGTTTCATCCCCGGGCCTTGGGTGTTTGTGCCCGGCGTGTGCTCGGTTTTCTGTAAACAAGTTACAAGTATTCAACTTTTTCCCCATACCAGTCGACGTCACGAAATAAGTGGTGTCGCCATATGCGATCAAAGTAAGAGGCTTGAGAGCCTGATGCGAGAGACAGCGCTCGACCCTCCAGCCCCGGAGGTTTTCATTGCGCTTGAACTTCGCAGAATCATGATCGCCATGTCTGTGCCAATAGTTAGCCAACAAAGTGAGGGGCTTGAGGGGGCTTGAGAGCCTGGTGCGAGACCTCAGGCAACGCTTAGCCTTCAATCCGCCAGCCTCGTTATTAGAGTAGAGTAGAGTCGCTCAGCCTCGGGGTTTTCGTTGCGCTGAGCAGGATCATGATCGTCGTGTCTGTGCCAACAGCTAACAAAGTGAGGCTTGAGGGGCTTGGGAGTTTTGTGGGAGACAAGGCTTAATCCTCTGTGAAATGATCCGGACTTATGTACACTAGGTGGATTACGGATACGGATACGATTCTCGCCACCGGTCACTCGTACTGCGCGTTCCTTCGCGCAGACAAACTCCGTGCGGCCTGCGGCTTGCGACAAAGCGCCGCTCACTCGCGAAAGCCAAGAAATGGATGCGGGAAACGGGAAACGCAGTGTTCGAGTCGATGTTGTTGAGAAGCACGAGCAATGTTGGTGAGCTCATTTCTTCGAATTAATTCTGACCAGCTAGACATACTTTTACCAGACAGAAGCATAAGCAAGTGTGAAAAATAAACCGGATTCTCGAGGCATGCAAATACTACCAATACAATATGACCAATATGACCAATGTGTAATATCTTTGACGAGTGACGATATGGCTTGATGATGTGACTTTTGAACGAGAATCAAAACAGATGTGGTCGGATATTCTCGCGTGATAACCTGTGATCGGGACTTGGCCGAAGTGTTGATTTATTATTTGTTATGTTGTGAACCTTCGAGGCTACTATAGGTCCACCGAAACACAATAGATGTGCGGGATAGCTCATCTGCCGGGGGATCTTCCTGCGCCGCGATATCGAGTTATGAACTTATGATATATGCCAGACTGGCTCACCCATGTTCTAACTTCTCCACACCGACTGGGCTAATTTCCTGCGAGCAGTCCTGTCTGGTGTGTTTCCTTGCACCGCTTCACCGCAATCATCGACACCGTGGTCACAACGAGGTGGCCCCGAACCGGAGGGGCTATATATGATTTCCGCCTCGCGAGGAATCACGAGTGATCGCGAGTGATCACCTCCCCGTAGAGTATGTATCACGTGACGTATCCTCCTGCAAACGGAACATTTCCACTTCCACTTCCTATGGAGCTCAGGACTTTATTTCGGCTTTTATGGAATCGACCCGGTTCTATCTGGCGAGACCACATTATGCAGACGATTGACTGCGGCCGATGGCCCTTAGGAACGTACCGTAGACTAGGTATCTGGAGTTTTTTGGGGCTTGCCGTACCTACGTGCTTCCCGAGAGGGAACTTACGTTGGAATACTGGAATCGCATAGCAGTAGACGGAAGACGAAAGGGCGCTCTACACATGCATAGGGGATAAGCCCCGGCGTCTTGTGTGTACCAATGCCATTACAGTGCTCCACCAACTATCACCAGCACTGGTACGGCGCCATGTCCGTGTGCCTTTGCGGGTTGTTTCCTACTCAGACGATTGGCCTCACGGTACGATTGTTTCGTTCGATCATTCGTTACCTCCAGATCCTCCAGATCTCCAACCTCTCAATCCCGCCCCTCCTCCCACTGCCACCAGCCTTCTCACACCTCCAGCCCTGGCCTCTCAACCCCTCAACCACCTCACCAGGCCTATTACTGCGACAAAGCAGAATATACGCCACACCACGTTGACTCAGCACGCTCCCCAGCCCCATCAGCACACGCCTCGTGACCTCCATCCCATCCTCGCCGCCCGCATACGTCAGCGCCAGGAGCCTGGACTCCTCCTCAAACTCTGTCGCTCCGTGCTCCGCACGCAAGCTGGGCAGCTCTGGCGTCGGTACGTACGGAGGATTGAACACGAGCATGTCGACGACGTGATCGCGCAGCGGCGCCGCGAGGTCCGCCACCAGCGCGCCAAGGAAGTGCGATGGCGCGGGCGTGAGAGAGAGGGTTTGCGCCGTCGCTGCGCACGCGATGGAGTTCGCGTCGGTGCCGAGGAGGTGGACGTCCGCCCGACCGAAGAGCGCGGTGGTATTGGTGGAGATAAAGGCAGAGATTATGCCGCTGCCCGTGCCGAGCTCGAGGATTAGGGGGGGCGAGGAGGGCGGTGCGAAGTGTGAATGGAGGAAGCCAGCGTCCGACGTGAGTGTGTCTAGCACCAGGTACGAGTCCTCCGCTGGAGAGTACGTCGTGTTGGGATCTATGTGATCCGTGTCGGGCGTGGGCAGCATCTGGGCGGGTGAGGTGGGGGAGGTGGGGCGCCGGTGGTGGTGGGTGCGGGACGGTGTTGGTGCATGGCTTTTTTATTTTTATTTTTATTTCTTGGTGTTAAGCTTTAACGAGGGAACATGCCGGGATGCTTTGTCGTTGGTTTAAGGGAACCGTGGTTTCATCCGAGTCCGGAAGGGGGGGCTTGACATCATCGCCGCCCGGCGCGTTTTTCCTTTCTTCCAACGCCCTTCTAACCTTGACGCCAACAACACCATATCATACCAGCTTGAAACTGCCATTCAACCACCGGCCACGAAGCTTATACCCATCGCACTCCACACCTCCCTCCAATTCGACGCGCAAGCAATACCATCACCGCAATGTCCCAGTTCATCACCGACATCTGGGAGTCCGTCTTCCAGCCGGGCACCAACCGCTCCGTTATCATCGCGACGTATGCATCATTCGCGGCGCTACAAGCCACGCTCATAGCGCTGCTCATCGCGACATTGAGCTGGCACTTTGTGTTTCTCAATGTCATCTGCGGCTGTCTCTGGGGCGCCATCGTATGGTTCGTCAGTGAGCTCGAGGAGGTTAAGAGGGTGGAGGCGGAGGCAGAGCGGCTACGGAAGTTGAAGAAGGCTAGTGAGGAGGGTGCGGAGGCGTCGGAAGAGTCCGCGGAGGAGGAGGAGGAGGAGGGGAGTAAGAAGGAGCAATAGGGGGGAGGCTATATTTGACGATGGGGGACGGATGTAAATTGTACGTGCACCCTCAAGGGACCGGCGATAATGAGCAAAAATAGAACGGCAACGGTGTTTGGGTTTCACTTTGAAGTTTCTAGTTTGAAACAATACGGTGGGGAAAAAATGTCATTGTACGAGTACTATCGGAAGCTATCGGACCTCATAGATCTCTAATTTATTGCAATCTCGTAAAAGCCATCCGCTACCATCGAAGAAGAAAAAAAAGGTATGCAAGTAAACAGCGCTTCCGGCAATGGTGATATACACTCCACAACTCAGTATCGTGTATGAAGCTACCTACCACCCCTTCCTCTTCCACCGCCCCGGCCACCACCGCCGCCACCTCCACCACCCCGCCCTCTTCCACCGCGTCCACCACGGTCACCGCCACCACCACCACGCCCACCGCGTCCTCGGTCGGTCTCCTTGCGCGCCTTGTTCTTGGGCTTGGGTGCGTCGTCGATCAGTAAGGTATCGAGCGGCAGCGAGTCCGGCAGGATGAAGTAGCGGATGGTGGAGCCACGGATGTTGATTGTGTCGAGGGCGATTGGGTCGCGGTTGCGGATCGTCATCTTAACGGTGCGCAGGGCGGTGTTCATCTTGACGTCGACGCTGAGGATAGTGCCGTGAACGATGGTGCCTGGGGAACGTAAACGAACACCTCGTATCAGCCTTCAATGCTCCGGGATAAGGTGCGGGACGATGGGGGATCGCAGCGCGGAATGGGCTCGGAGATGCACTAACCGTTCTTGAGCTCGACGGTCACAGTCTCGTTCTGACATTTCATCAAAAACCTGGGGGAGTGGTGAGCGAGAAGTTCCAGCACGACGGTTATGCATGCCGGCTCCTACCTGACCAACTTCATTATGACGGTTGTGTGGGGGATTCGAAGCTAGGGGATGTTTGGCTTCGCTTCGAGATGTCGTTGGGTTTGTCGCGTGAAGCAATTGAGAGACAGCGAAGCAGTAGTTCGTGAGGTGGTTCGCAGGAGAAGCTTGGCGCTGTTACCTGGCGTAGGCCGTCTAGCTCTAGTTAGCTCCCGATCAGTCCCTCAACCCGATAAAGTAAAATCCGTGACCACCATCTTCCCGCAGAGAAAAGCGCTGATGATATTCGGAGGACCTCTCAGGATCCCCAGCTCGTTCGATGCATTCTGAGATACCTCTCCCCCTCCAACGAGACACGACATCTCACTCGACCCCGTCACTATTATCACTCGTTTTCACGACCATCAGTCTTATTTTGCCCGCTCGTGCGTGATTTCAACCCAGCCAGACCAGCCTCGGCTCTCCGACTGTCCGATCCGTTCTCCAACGACATCCCTTATCCGTAGCATGCCCTGATTACTTATGCATCGATCGAGATTGGCATCATACCCGACCCCTGGTACTACTCGCTGCCTTGTTATAAATCATTTCTCATGTACTTGTAAGTCGTGCAGCTACCCGACAAAGTGTTACTAAAAGCGAATACCACCTGTTCACGGCGCTTCACGCCATTCTTCGGGAGAAGGTATGTAACCTTTCTGGCAGCTTCTCTGAGGTCCGTTTCTACATACCAATAGTAGGGTACAGCAGTCCACTTCACCCCGGACCGCTCAGAACGGGAGGCTTCAGTTCCGCAGAGTGTAGAACAGCATGACCGAGCAGAAACCCGCCGACACGGCGAAAGTGGAACCCAGATCAAGAAGGCACCTGCCAATTCAGCGATTACAGGTGCTTATGTACACACATAGCACGCTGCATCGGACGCGGCTCCGCATGCATCGTATACGTAGGGCTGAGGCCGGGGAAGTCCGCTAAAATCTACCGGTGCCTGCAGAAATCAAATCCCGATGGGCTTCTCTGGGCCAGATACACTATCGTCGGGCGGAGCCCCCGTTTCGCTCAAAGGTTGGCAAGCGGATCCGATGCAGGTAGGTACATACCGGTATGTAACTGGACACGGGACCCCGCGGTGCCCTTCATATGTGCACATCCATCACCACTACCAGGCAACCTTCGAGTACAGTTTCGATCGGTTCGAAAGGCTTCATGGAGAATATACTTCAACGAAACTTCTCGTCTGTCCCGATCGACGGTTAGGTGGATGGGATGATGCATCTCCCGTAGACCAATGAGTCGCTTGTGCATCTGCACTGTATGCTCTGCGCCGCGTTACCAGAGAGCGAGCGGGCGAGCGAGAGATAGAGAGAGAGGGAGAGCAAGTACAGACCAGTGTACCTATCGGGGAACCCCGAATCTGCGCTCAGGCTGCTGCCTGATGGGTGCCAGCATCCCCAATCGACGGAAGCCAACCGTGCTCGGCGTCGGGCTCGGATTGGTCCCTCCCCGCGCGACTACCGAGAGCGGGCGGCCGTTTGTCCGCACGGAACGATCGATCCTGGCAGCTGGTTGCGACTGTGTGAGCCTTGTTGTTCGCCATGCCCAGCTGGCGAACTGCTAGTTATGATACTAGGCAGCGAGGGACTCACTACTATCATACCATATGCATGTGGACTCACTACTATCATACCGTATGCATGTGGACTCATAGGATGGAGGACGTACACTCTGTCTGCAGACTGTTGACCACTGGTTGTCGTCGCCGTGTACTCACATTGCTGGGTCCCCGCCTCCCTCCCCGCCCCGCGATCGATGGAGGCTTGTTGCGGTCCACCTGCTACTAACCAAGTAAGTTAGTCACGGTGCACGTCTTCGGATTGGGTGCTTACTCGGGATGGTTACCCGGATCGAGTATCTACTCGTCGTCTCAGGTCTGCGTTCCTGGTCGGTGTGCCCACCGCCCACTGCCGACAAAGTTTCAAACTCGAACTCCACGCCACGTACGCTCTTGGTTCCACACATATATGTAACTCCAGACAGACTGGTCTTGTGTAACTAGCAACCTGTAAGTTGTGCCCCACAGTCTGCCCCCTCTCCGGCCCCCATACGGGGCGTCGGGGCCATACCAATGATATGTACCATTATCCGAGCCTTTTTTTAGGCCGTGGATCACTCACTATCAGAGATTCAGAATCCCGGGAGCTTTATGTTTGGAACTTTGAAACTGTGGATCGATCGTCCAGATGCCAAGCGGCCCTTCCACGAATCCCCCTCCCCCGGGTCCCTAAATATGTATGTAGGGCATTCGGAATGATCTTCACTCCTATGTAGAGTATGTATGCTCTCGAGTTTAAACTTTACTCGTGGGTATGATAGCAATCCATCAGTGTTGAAAGAACGAACGATGCATGATGAGTGCGCGCGAGCGGATGCGTTCGCAGCGACGGACGGGAGTCACGGAGTCACGGAGCTACCTATTGACTGCACACGGCGCCCAGATGGCAGAAGGGTCATCGCGATTCGCGGCTGGACGAAGGGTTAGAAAACAGAGTCACGGCGATGTATATGGTGCTTGGCTATTGGCAGTGCCGCGTCTCCGCCGCTGCTATGGTGTTTGGGAACAACTAGGTAGACCACGATGGATGGATGGGGCGGTGAGTTACCTACCTATGGCAGGGCTGAGGGGCAACGTGAAACCCTTCGGAAGGATGAAACTGTGCACTAGGAATCAGATGATGCGTGGTTGGATACAGAGCAGGGCCATGTGGCTGCTGGCATGCACTCCTCCTCCTCCTCCTCCAGCACGCACCTGATCGGCGTAAAGTGCATTCGTGGAATACTGTATAATTAGGCTGCAGGCCGTCCGTGGATGGTGGAATGGTTGTGGTTGTGTGAGTACTTGCGTGAGTACTTGGGCGAGTACTTGACCAAGAGGTACCATACCTCCCGGCCCGGGTGGTTCCCGATCGAATTGACGAAAATACAAGCATCGGGCCCATAGGTTGATCTAGCGGGATCTGGCTGCAGTCGGCGCCGGCTTCTACTATCATATACACGGGACGGGTGGACCACATCCTCATCCCTATCGCATTCCGGTTTCGCTGGCAGCGGCTGATGTAACTTCTGCTAGGTAGATAAAGAATCAATCACCATGGATACTAGCAGTAACATGCGTTTTCTTGGTTTTGTATTTCCTTCCGCCGTTGCGGCTGAACGTGTGGTTGTGAAGCGGGCTTGCTACATGGGCAAACCCCATCAGATTGCCATTGGGGTGGACACTGGACACAAGTCGTGAGATCTGCCATGGTTTTGTAAAGTAAGGATTGCCAACTGTCACAGCGCTTCGTGGTGGCGGCGTGCTCTCATAGCCACCAGCACGCGGTTGGGAGGCAAGCTGATGTAATACCGCAGCGCATCGGAATCATAGCCGATCATGTCATCCGCAACGCACCGTAGGTAGCGTATTGAGACCGTCTGGCCGCTGGCGGGAGGGAGGAGAGGAGAGACACTTGCCGAACACACGGAGGAAGACCGACACGACGTAATGGAGGGTAGGAGACGAACGTGAACGTGAACAGTGTAAGCATCAAAGATCTACGCACAGGTCCAACCCGGCGTGGACCCCCTCCAGAGTCCAGAGCGAAGACGCCAATCAGTGCACGCACCACAGCAGCAGCAGTCCCAGTACCGAGTGACAAGCTCCGCTGGTGCACCGACCCCACAGGACCATAGAATTAACGGTGACACGCGGTACAAGCTAGTAGAGTCCCAGACAGATCTGTCAGCTTTTCCAAGCCTCTCCTACAAACTCTGGGAGTTTGTCAGCGATATTGAAGAACCGCAGCAGCGTTTGAACTTTGCGCTAGCCAGATCGGGTGGCACCGAACGTTGCAGGCAGCGGAGTCCTCGAGTATAGTAGAGCCTGGCTCTTCGAAGTTGAATCGAACCTCAACTTCTCCATCATCCTTCATTTTCGCCGTTTCCCTTCCCGGGCTACACCACCAAGATAATTCAAATTTTCAATAGATATTATTACCAGTGAATCCGGAAAGTTAATCACCGACATGGTATCTAGATGTAAGTAGTGTTGCGCATACTCAACTTCTCAGCCTTTGCAATCGGCCTGACCAAGTACTTACTCTCTATATAGGCACTGAAACCCTTGAGCGAAGGCCGCATCTCTCCCCCGATACATATCTGGTCGGCTATGCAGACGAGGCGTTGGAAACCACCATGTCGCTGCTCAGCACCGACCAGGTCTCTCGGGGCAATCCGAAGCCATCAACACCAGAAAGTCGGGGCTGATATTATGTATGTACATAGGCGGGTTTTCGCTGCAGTCAAAAATGCTCGTACGATTCGAATTCTGTGGCTGATGCGGTGCCAGATGGTTGACCAAGTAAATTCTTCGGTCAACATTGAGGTATTTGCTCGATCGTGACGTCGGGCCCGTTGATGGCTGTGCTTTGGCGCCTGCGTCAACGTGTTGTCGTTGTACGATTGTTGCACCTAACCAACTAACTACTGGTATGCTGGGGCCATCACACTGCGGTTGGAAGAGAAGGTGCGGGCTGACCTAACAGAACTTTGCTCGAGAATCGACACTCGACACTCGACAGGCGTTGAGCGACTACATACCTACAGGCTACATATTCTTACTTACTTAAGTACCTCCCTACCTGGAATAAACTGCAGCATCGGCATAATCTCGGCGGTTTCCCTGGGTTATCGGTGGCTATGTTTCCGACCAGTGATGCGCATCGACGACCTGGCCCCAGAGTGATCCGACCAGGTATACAGTCAGGTAAGTATTAGCCTACTCCCGGCGGTATGGTCACGGTCTTCACCTATGGTTAGGGCTGAGATCCAATCGCTGCACATCGTCACCTGCGATGGCCCGCGAACGAGCGCTGCGCTACCTGCTGACAGGTGGGCCCCGTAAAGCCCTCTCCCCACAGCACACTAGTTACTACTAGTATATACCGAGCCCCACTTACTTGAGAGCTACGGTACGGTAAGTCTGGCAGCGCAAGTAAGTATCTATCTACACATCCATCATTGCATGAGTTCTTCCCTAGAGTGCCCGGGTAAGCTGCGATGGGCCAGGCGAAGAACCTGGAGAACTCGGACGAGACTGGATAACCATCCGAACATCCCCAAGGCCATGCAAGCAGAGAACGCCTTGCGCGCCAATGTTGGGCAAACCAGAACAATAACCCACCATCCCCCCTCCACGCCTCGCACATTGTATGGTTCGTTGGATGAATCTCAACCGCCCCGTCCAGTCAGTCAGTCAGTCAGTCCGTCCGTGGGATTCGGAAGATTCAAGATACAGGTGCCCTAGTCCTTAATATCGATTAACTATCATAGGTAACTACCGAGACCGCCACTCCGGGGCCACCCTTCGTCTCGCTGCTACTGTATTTATCCCCTCTTGCAAAACAAACAAACAAAAAGGGAAAAAAGAAAAGAAGACAGCCTCCAATCCAATCGTTTTGCTGTTCGAGATCCCTGCTGAGCTGACACCTGGGAAGAGGGCTACACGACGCACCAGTCAGGACTCAAGACTCAGAGCTGACCTGCGCAACCTTTTCCGCACACACAGATGTACGCCGTACCACCAGGATGGTGGACATCTGTGTGCTACGAAAACTGCTGGACATCGTAGATACACACTTACTTCGGCGGTACATTGCTCCAATGTACACCACTGCACTGTCCTGAAATAAAAAACCCTGCTCCTACGGTCCCATAGGTCTGAGTGAGGGTATGTACATGGACATCTGTACCTGGACGCAAGAATTCTATAGTATGTACTGATGAGGTTGTATAGTGTCAGCGAGGGGCTATGCAGAATCGGTAACGGCAGGATGCCGGACGTGACTGACAGATATCTACGCGGACTCTTATCCCCTCCCCCCACCCGCTTCTACTTAACTAAAGATCAGCTCGCGCTCTCCGGTCTATTCTTTGTGTTCGCATCTTCATTTGTTTGTTTGGCTCCCCCCAGCCGTTTAGGTATGTTATCCATTTGCATAGTACTACACACTTCCTGTCGTCGTCCGGTATTAGGTGGAAGTGTCAAGAGCCGAATAACTGACAGACTTCGCACGACAGTCGAGTACCCGAGTGTATCACCGGCGCTTTCACTCATCTTCTCGGACATATAACCTTCCCGGGCGCCACTGGTTCCCTTCCTCCTCCTCCTCCGAAAAAACAAACAAAAACAAGCTATATATTCACCCCGAAGCCCAACGAACCACGGCGGAATGGCAGTATCACCAGAAACCACCATCGTGGTGGACTGGCTGTGTCTGGTTCTCACATATCTGGTGTGCGGACTGCGCTTGATAGTCATTTGCACCCGCAGTCGCAAGAAGATTCGCTCCCACTTCGATACCGAGTTCTTCCTCTGTCTTGCGCTGGCCACTGCGACGGCCGCCGTGATTGCGAATACCGTCAAAAACTCCCAGCTCATCCGCGATAGGAGTTTCAAGAACACGGTGGGATTGCGGTCTACGTCTGCCGTTAATACATCCCCAGAGGCACAGGCAAAAATCATGACGCTGAAGGTATGTTGTATGTGCATAAGTCCCCGCCCGCATGCAGGTTGCTGACTGGCAATAATCATAGTTCCTCTATGCGCAGAGTTTTGTGTATTTCGTCATCGTGTGGCTGATAAAGGCGGCTTTCCTCTCGATATATTTCCACTTTCGCCAGAAGATGACCCGCGCCTGCAAGATCGCGCTCTATGTTCTGACGGCGCTGGTGGTGGTCACGTTCCTGGTCATCACTCTGATGATGTTCGTGACCTGTCTGCCTATTGAACGTGCATGGTAAGGGGACTCTCTTGAATCGATTGCAACCATGAACTGTGCTGATTGAAAGCAGGTCTTTGGGTACCGATTACTGCTCGCCTCAGCAGAAGATATGGAACCATTCCAAGACCGCCGCCGCAAACATAGCCACCGATCTCTTCCGTAAGTCCTATCCATCTCGATCCTTTACACTCGAATGCTAACACCTCCAGTAATCGGCCTATTCCTCGCGATCCTTCGCACGCTCCACCTCGGCCGGCGCGAGCGCTGCGGCGTCGTAATCTTCCTAACCATCAGCGCAATCCCCGTGCTCGCCGCGATCCTCCGTCTAATAATCGTGATCCTCGCTTTGCGGCCTGCGATCAAGGACCGCAACCCGCAGGACGACCAGCGGTTCAAGGAGATCCTATATCTCGCGTCGCAGATCGAGGTGACGACCGCATTCATCGCCGCGTGCCTCCCGGCCATGCGCGTCTTCGTCCGCGAGAAGAAGGAGAAGAAGCAGTACCGCGCCACGTCGCTGGAGTATAAGGGCGGTCACCTGCGCAGTCCGCAGCCCGCGCTCGTGCGTGCCCCGACACTGTATGGCTCTGATGATGAGAGCTACTGGGAGGACGATATCGGGCTCGAGGTCGGCAGTGATACCGGATTGTGTCCTCCTTCGGAACACCACCACCACCAGTTGCACCACCATCAGTGAAGAGCGAGGCCGGCTTAGGGTTTTCTTTTTACGAGGTTACGGATATGAGCGAGGGTACCGACTCGGCGAACCAGCGGGCTGCGGGCCGTTCGTGCACCGCTGGGCGCTGCGAGGTGGAGGGGCACAGGAGGGTGTCAACTTTGTGGACCTTGGACCTTGGCTCCGGCTTTCACATCCATTTCGCACTCCGCGACCGTCTTCAGCGTCAGGAATCGGGATTGTAGATACATGGGATAGGGACTGGTCAGGCACAGGGAAAGTCTAGGCGACTGGGAAGGAGGGGGGGGGGGGGGGGGGGAAGGGAGCGTAGGAAGGTGCTATGTAGGTGCTGGGGGACACAATGTTCTTGACAGCTCATGTATTCTTAGCGACCAGGGCTCGTCTGGCAGTGGCGGTTATGTAATTAGTTTTGAGTGTACGATGATTTGATGCAGTGTACTCCAGATAAACCGATGAGATATACCTACCGTACCTACATACGAACGTCCCCAAAGACATCGAGGCCTGCACCGGAACGGGTGCGAGCTGAGAAGACGCATCCCCCTCGCCAACAAGGATCACAGCGCCTTCCCCAACGTGCTCTAGCCTACCCGCGTCTGCCACCCCCACATTTTTTTACCCCCCAAAGTCCACTTCGGCGGGCCGCCCCACCAACGAACGGCCAGCGCGCATCACCACCTACCCACCCACCCACCCACCACCACCTACAATGGCGAAAAAAGACAAGAAGAAAACCGTCGACAAGAAAGCGCGGGTGGCAGAAAAGACCGCGCGTAAGTCGGCGACGAAGGAGAAGAAGTCCTCGAAGAAGGCCGGCGGCAAAGACGTGATCATCGATGCGACGGACCAAGACATCGACGCGGTGCTCGAGGAATACGCGCGCAAGCAAGCGCAGTTCCTGAAAGTGACCGAGACTGTCCTCGACGGGCCGCCGCCGCTGCGCTCAGGGCCCACGCTCACCGCGTCGCCCGCCAGCGCCAGCGAGCTGTTCCTTTTCGGCGGCGAGACTTTCAATGGCTCGCTCGCGGCGTTCTTCAACGATCTCAACATCTACAATACGGCCACGGGCTCGTGGCGGTGTATCACCAGCCCGAACTCGCCGCTGCCGCGCAGCGGGCATTGGGTCTGCGCGACGCAGCACGCGGGCGGAACGCTGTGGCTGTTTGGCGGGGAGTTCAGCAGTCCGAAGCAGAACACGTTCTACCACTACAACGACTTCTGGTCGTTCGAGTGCAAGACGCGGGAGTGGGCGCGAGTGGAGGTGAAAGGGAAGGCGCCGCCGGCGCGCAGCGGACACCGCATGGTCGGCTGGAAGAACCTGGTCGTACTGTGGGGCGGCTTCCAGGATACTAGTGCGAGCACAAAGTATCTCGGCGACTTGTGGGTGTTCAACGTCGTGTCGTATACGTGGACGCAGGTGGTGCTGCCGGCACATGGGCAGCGCCCCGATGCGAGGAGCTCGTTTTCGCTGCTGCCGCATGAGCAGGGCGCTGTGCTGTTCGGTGGGTACTCGAAGACGAAGGTGGCGAGTGCACAGAAGAAGGGCGGCGGGAAGATGGCCGTCAGCGAGATAGGGAATGTCCATGAGGATAGTTGGCTGCTGAGGCTGGACCAGGAGGATATGGGAAAGATCCGCTGGGAACGGAGGAAGAAGCCCGGGAATGCCCCGAACCCCAAGAGAGTCGGTGTCACGATGGCCCCGCACAAGGGCCGAGGGATAATGTTTGGTGGTGTCCACGATAAGGCCGAGACCGATGAGGGCTTGGATAGTATATTCTTCAACGAGCTGTACGCGTGGAGTGTCGAGCGGAATCGCTTCTTCCCCCTAGCTCTCCGCAAAGCCAGACAGCAGAAGAGAATGGTGGAGCAAAGAGGCGGCCGGCGAGACCGTGGAAGGGAAGCGGAAGAGGAGCTGTTCAAGAATCTTGCACGACTGGAGGCGGAGCAGGCGGGGAAGTCGGCGGAAGAAATGCGTGAGGAGGAAGAGCGGAAGAAGGCGGATGAGGAGAAGGAAAGGCTTGCGATCCTGCAACAGAGCGAACTGACCCTAAATCTTCCAACCCCAAGGATGCACTGTGCACTCGCCGTCCAGGACGACGTATTGTACATCTACGGTGGTACATTCGAGAAGGAGGACCGCGAGATCGCCTACGACGAGCTATTTGCGATTGACCTGGGGAAGCTGGACGGAGTAAGGACCGTCTTCAGCAGGCAGACAGAGACCGAATGGGTCGATTCGGAGAGTGAAGACGACGAGGACGACGAGGACGACGAGGAGGACAGCGAGGAAGAAGAGGAGGAAGAGGAGGAAGTGAATGAGAAGAAGCCCAAGATCAGTGAAGCAGAGCTGGAAGAGAGGCGTGCCGAGAAGGCAAAGGCTCGTGGTTCAGATCTCTCCCTTCCATTTCAGCTCGCTGACACCACACAGAAGAAGGCCAGAACCGCCCCGGCGATTGAAGTACCGGCAGAATCTCCTACAGCAGAGGATCAAGAGGAGCCTGAGCACCCAGCAGCTGAGGACCCGGCACCTCACCCGCGACCCTTCGAGTCATTGCGCGAGTTCTATGCCCGCACATCGAACGAGTGGCAACAGCTGCTCATCGAGCAGGCCGAGGCCGAAGGCAAAAACACGATGAAGACGGTCAAGGAGTTGAAGAAGGACGCGTTCGCGATCGCCGAAGAGAAATGGTGGGATTGCAGGGAAGAGATTCGGGCGCTGGAGGATGAGCAGGAAGAAGCTGGCATTGGAGAGGTGGTCAGTCTGGCGGATAAGTCTGGCGGCGGAGGCGGCGGTGGTGTGGGCAGGAGGCGATAGTATGGGTTATGGATATGCTGTAAGTAGATGCCTATTAGACACCTGACATCGTACGGACTCTATATCTACAAGAACAATCCACCACCACCACCACCACCACCACCACCAATAAGCTATCATGCACCTCCCAGTACCGCCATCTTACTTACAACCCACTACTCCCCTTTCCGCCCTCGCCACTGCCCTCATCCAACCCGCGTATATTCCTCATGAGCTCATAGAGCTGTCCCACCTGCTCATCACTCATCTTCTCGATCTTGTCCTTCTCCAACTTGACGCCCCTCCACGTATCTCCCTCGAGCGCCTGTGCGTATAGCTGCCACTCGGTCAGGAACCCGACGATGTGCACTGGATTCTCGACATCGCGGTGCAGCCGGAACTCGGCGCGCACGTACTCGTCGCCGAGCACGCGCATGTCCGCCGGGAGCTTTTTGCGGTGCGTTCGGAGGAGCCGGCGGTAGAGCTGGAGCGGAGGGAGGAGCGCTGGCGGCGGGTGGGTTAGTAGAGTAGAATTGGGCCACGGAGGGGGAAGAGAGAGGAACCGAGAGAGGGCTTCTTGAGGAGTGTGTTCCGCGGGTGGGACGCGAGACAGCGGGCCGTGGGAAACATGGTGTGTCGTGTCGGGCGTGGACGTGGACGGGGACGGGAGGACGGAGGTTGCCGAGGTTGCAGGCGACGCGGTGCCGGGGTGACGTAGCGTAGCGTCCTGGTAGGGTAAGTACCACCCGCCAGTGTGGTATGGACTTGAAGAGTGATATCTGCGTATATACGTGACGGGCGGCGTGTATTCTACAGTGTTTACGTAGGAGACTCAGGATTGCGGGCTTCGAGTACATACCGAATCGAGCACGGCGCTGGTTTCACTCGGAGTGAGCTTTGGTTTACAGTGCACACACTTCACGCGCGTTAACTTCGTCGCCGTTGGCGAAAACCAGACGTTTTCCGACTGTCATATCCCTAACCCGTCATTGATAGTTGCTTCGTTTTGATGTGTACATTAGTTTATAGATTATGAGAGGTCGCGAAGTGTGTTGCAGACTGCGGTGAGATACGGGGACCCATCACAGATATCACTCTGGTTTGCTGCACCGGCATCAAGCCCTAAGCCCTAGGCCCTCGTATCGGCCAAATTTTCGTCCTCACTAGTGCTGCTGCAACAACTATAAAATCTCTTCTCCCTCCCCTCTTCTTCTTTTCTCTTTAGCTCTCTTTGGTACGTCTTCCCCACCCCTAACTATCAACATTCCCGAATATCAACTAATAATATTCCCTCTACAGCCTTTTGGCTTAGATCAAGTGTAGTATCTGTTCTTTTCAGTTTAATATCTGAAATCCGATAATATATCGGTTCTAATATTAATCTTATTTTTGAAGTTCGGGAGCTGGCCGCTGTGCTTGCGCATGTCGACTCCCACTGTGTCACCGGTATTACACTGCCTCCGGTTGATGCGAATAAAGCTATGGCTGCGTCTTTCATTGTTGCTCTGGCTGTATGCGAGAGGGCGAGGAAAGATGTTGAGCTGTCGGCTCTTGTACGCGTGTGTGTGATGTCAATTATTGTAAATATGACCGTATCAATCGCTTATGAGCGAAGAATTGAGCAAGCAATTGCAACAGATAGCCGAGGGTTACGGCTCGTTGGGAACTTAGGAGTGCATGTGATAGCATTCGCATCGAAGTGATAGGTATCACCGGAGTTGGAACCAATCATGTCGTGACGGCTTGTCTCACTGCCTATCCTTTTCCCCCGTTACATCATTGCATTCGACCTTGATGGATCATGACAGATTGCATATCCTTTTCCACCCGGTTGTCACTGTGCCTAGTACCTACCCTCGTCGGCTCGTCCGCTGTTGATTCTGCATACGCTGTGGTCCATGCGTGCCCCCGCCGTGGCGGTTATTTCAGCTGTGAGTCAGTGGTGATGGGGATGCAGACGCGAATGCTGAAAGGCGTGCGACAGCGGCCGTGCAGGAAGGAGTGTCGGATACCGCACGCAGCTAAAACGCCAATGCAGGGAGGCGGTCAATCGTTAGGTACGTACTCAGTACATGGTGGATGCAAATCCTCTCACCGGGTCGGTTTCAACTGATATTATCATTCTTCTCACTCGGCGTCTACGGGGGTCCGGTCAAATGTCAAAAAACTGTATATAGTTGTATGCTCCCGTTGTAGCAGGCCATGAGCACATCGCCGTCAGCGATGATGGGTTGCTTCCATATCCGCCTCTTCCCTCCTCTTCTTTCGCTCTCTTTCTCGCCTTCTCCTCTCTATTTTCACATCTTTCCCACCTCTAAGTCCGTTCTGCAGTCGACCAGCTCATTGGTTAGCGATTTGGATGGGAGCACAGCGTGGTGTGGGGAAGCCTCTAATCAAGCCGACTTTTCCGGGGCGGTCTCCGCTGCAGACTCCCAAGCTCCGTGGCCATTCTGCCGGTATCCTCCGTCCCGGTACTTCTTGAAGTTCTCCCGTGCCGACTGTGCGCTTCGCCGCCGGGCTCGGGCTCAGGCTCAGGCTCGGGTTCGGGGTACCGACCGTCATTCTCTTTCCCTTTTTACCTAGGTGGAGCCACATGCGGGGAGCGGGGTGGTACCCATCCCATTCCCGGCCGTGCGATAGGCCAGGTCGGTTCGTGACTCGTCATTTCAAGTTCCATGTTCCAATCATCCACCCACCTTCTTGCTTGACTCATCGTCCCCCGCTCCCGGCTGTTTCTTTGGGGGTTCCTTCTATGCCCACCGGATTTTTGTCTCATTCCTTCGCTGCCAACTACCTACCTATAATCGAGTCTCAGATGTGCGCAGGGTCTGCGTCTTCCTCCGGCGCCTGCTGGATGGCCCGCTTGATGCCCCGCTTGAACGCCTCCGCCCCGGGCCGATTTCTGCGCCTGGCTGGGCTTGATATGGTGATACCCACCGTAGTCAGGTCGGTTGCTCGTGGCTGGTGATGGATGTCTAATAGTTGCTGCTTGGTGGTACATACAAGTAGCACTTGGATCTACCGGTGTCGAGTGAGGATTCAGGTTCGAATCGAACCGCCAGCTCCGTTTTTGCCCACACATAGGCCATGTAATTACATGCTGTCCCAGCTTTACTCTACTTCATGCTTTTGAAAAAGACAATATCGATTCCCGCCGACCCCTTGGCCATTCCAATTCCTGACAAATCCATAGACAGAAATGCTACCTAGCAAACCCAAAACATCCCGCAAACACTGGCAGATATGTACATACAACTACAACACTGGCACCCACATATGTACATACAGCTAACCATCGTCCCCTTGCGCACCCATCCGCAAGTAGTCGGTGAGCGGTGGTAGTGATAAACCTCAACACAGCACCAAAAAACACAGATGTACCCAGGCCCATTCTCACCTCAAAGAGTCGGAGCGAACACGACCAGCGCACAAGCCGACTGGCAAGTAGCGTAGGCCCCGTTACAGCCAATGATGGTAGCGGGAGCGGTAAGTGCTAGTGTAGCGCCTACATAGGTACACACAACGATTAGGCTTCAAGCAGCATCGCGGATGTAGGGTATGTACATACCCCAAGTGGCTCCGCCGGCCGCGTAGCAGGCCATGACGACGCACGCACAGCCGGCCTGGCATACGCCGTAGGCGGCGGGACCCGCAGAGGCGCTGGTGGCGAGGAGAGCGAGGAGGGGGACGAGGGAGAGCTTCATTGTTGGTATATATGGTATGTAATGGTAGGTGGGAGTGAGGTGTTTGTAGTAGACGTGAGTTGGGATCGTGAATGGTGTCTGAAGGGGCAGGATAGAGTCAGATGGACCTGACGAGAGGGATAGGAGGGATTATATACCATACCATACAAGCGGCGGAAAACCTTGCTCGACCGACGACGGGGAGGGCAGGTGGTAAGGCTGAATATGCCGGGACGCAAGTTGCATCCGCAATCAGGATAATTCGTGACTCGTTCAGCTAAATACATTCCGGTATCCGATTGGCAAGTTGGCATTCCGAACGATAGCCATCAATAGTCGAGCTCTGGACGGATTTGTAGCTCCCCGCGAAAGGCGGGTGCGGCGGCATCAGTTGGTACCAGTTCAAACCATAGCTGTGAGATATCACCGTAGGTATGTATCGCGCGCAGGCTTCTCTGGGCTTTTTTCCAGGCTCCGGAGCCGGATCCCATAGTTAGCACCCCACTTCCAACAATATTATATCTTGTGAAATTGTGAATGAATGATTTGCTCGAGCCCTTCCCGGCGATTAGAGCCAAGGCGGGGCTGGTTGGCGGTCGTGGAAAGATGGCTGCCTGGGACTCTGGGAGTGTGTTTCGCGTGGACGGTGGGATGCAAGCAGCGCTGCAGCAGCATTCCAGCGCACTGTGCAGACGGATGTGCGCACGCATACACGCATGTGCGCTTGAAGCCGATCCCGCCATCACCATCACCCCACCGATGTGGGGATATTGTGCTCCGCCGTTTTATGGCAGCAACAAAACAAAACAATAACCATACTCTGGAGGGGAATTAACCCAGTGGTCGTGGCCCACGGTCCCACCCCCAAGATTTGAGCCCCCCGCCCACCCGCCCCACAGACTGTTTCAGACTAGCCAATCATCATGCGCAGCTCCCGGCGCCCGCTGCTTCCCGCGCGGGCAGTGGGCCGAGCACTCAGGCAGGGCTCGTCACAAGTGCAGTGCATGCTGCATATGTAGGCAGTGCGTGCATGTTGGGTTGGGCTGGGTTGGGTTGGGTTGCGCAGCACCGCCCGCGGCGGATGCGTTGGGCATAGATAGTATTTAAGTGGATGCGTATTCCGCACAAACGAAGAGGAAGTTCGTCACCCCCCCTCCTTCCCGTCGTGAAGGTGTGTCACGGCTGACCTGACCTGACGGGCATTGGAATATTTCGAACATGAAGAACGTCGCAGTCGCGCCGGCATCGATCCTTTGGCTGCCCGACAACAAGGACACGCGTGCGGTCATTGCGAAAGCTGAACATGGAGCCCTCGGGCACCCGATCCTGGTCCTGTCGAATCCGGACGCAAAGCAGGACAGCTCGCAGCCCGGGAGGGTCAATATCCAGATCCTGATCGTGAGTCGTCCGTCCGCTCCGCACACAACTCTTTCCGGCGGGGAAGAACCACGGGCCGAATTGACATTTCCCCCGCCGGCAGATCACAAGCCTGGGCAACACCCTGCTGTCCAAAAAGTTTACCAGCCAAAAAAAGCGCAAAGGCTTCCTGCCTTTGAAGCGGAGCCCACCGGAGCCGCACCCGGACAACGGGATCCTCCTCGAAGTGCGCATCACCGGCAAGCCGACCGCCACGCAGATAAAACAGAGCTATGTCAGGCTGCAACCGCCAATGCTGGTTGCTCGCGAGAACCTGGCCGGCTTTCCGAACGGCACGGCAAAATTGTCGCCAGATGCGTTTCGCATCGTGCTCACCCACTTAAGGAAGAGGTTTCCAGGCGTCGTCGTCTATGCCGAGGAGGAGCCGAAGTCGCGAAGGCCGCCGCCGCTGTTACAGCAGCCGCTGTTGACGCCGCCGACGCCGCCGGCCGCACCGGCTACAGCGCATCCGAGGGATTACGGACATCCGAGGGATTACGGGCGCAGAATGGTAGCAAGCGGGTTGTGGTCCGTGCGGAGGATGAAGGAGTACGAGGAGGCGTATGGGGACGGTTGGGGCAATTCGGAAGAGGAGGGGGTAGTAGTAGCGGCGGAGTCATCCTACACAGAGCGCTTGCTAGGTGCGTTCCTAACTGGCACCGTGGTTTCGGGGACGGCGATAGCTGTCACGGTGATAGCGACAGTTGGGCTGGCGTGGTGGGCGCTGGGACGGCCGCGGCGGCACGGTCTTTAGAGTAACTGACGCGTTCTGGTCCGTATTCAGAGGAATGGATGCGCACCAATTTATGGCGGCAGAGGGACCGACCGACAACAATAACAACAAAAAACCACGGCTCCGTCCCGCCCACACGCCCAGAGTGTCCTACCAACGCCGCCACCGCCGGCGGCAGCACATATAATCTCACGAATACAGCCAGCACTCCATTCTCTCGCAACCCCAACGCCAGCTTCTACGGCACCTTCGCACCCGAGCCCTCATGTGCGGCTACACTCTCCTGCAACCCCCCCACCACCGTCCCCAAGCCCGCTCCCCAGCCTGTTCGCAAGCCCGTCCACAAGCCCACTCCCGCACCGCCGCCTCCGACCCCCAGCCCCGCAAAGTGGTATCACTGGTGGCGCACCCCCACCCCCAACCCCAGCCCCAACAACCCCATCAGCAGCATCAGCTGGGCCGCCGGCCCCACGCTCGAAGCGGCGCACAAATCGCGAGCCAGAGCCGAGAGATGGTCTCGGGGCCGCAGTATCTTCCTCTGGTGCATGCTGGCGCTCTGTGTTCTTGCGGTTGTGTGCGGAGTCATCGGCGCAATAGTGTATGCGTACAAAACCACGTACTGGTCGTGGTTTGGGACTTGGGTGCTTTTCGTAGTTGTTATATTAAGGTATCGTTGATTTTCATGTACATTGTACAGCAGTAGTAGTAAGCTTTTTAGGTGGCATAGTGTGTACGGTATATCGGTCAGCTGCTGCCTGCGGCCTGCGGGTGAGGAGGCGCGGGTTTTACGGTTTCAGCCCGTTGGCAGGGGGGAGTGTGCTTTTTTGGGCGAAGTCGGTTTACTCGAGTTGGGAGTCAATCAAATGTCCACTCAAGTCTCAAGTTTCTTCTTGTTCACCGTTTTAAAACGGAAACACTATTAGTACTTACACATCCCGCTGCCATCACGTAGCCGTTCCGGAATTTTGTATGTGTTGGAATATTCAAGTAGAAGGGTAAAGATGATCAGTTCGATACAGCAACATCAGCAGCGAGGTTTCTCTTTATATACAAACTTCAGACTTGTTGGTCCGAAGGTTACTCGACCCAGGCAACACTCGGTCGACCGTCCGCCGCGGAACTTTATTCGCGCCAACATCTCTGGGCGTCCAAACTTTAACAGAGTGTAGGTATGTAGGCCGAAAGCTGGGATTCCCGAGAGCCGGACGGATAGGTACCGTACACTACTAGTACCATACCGGTAGGTCGCCGACCCGACGATCCCCACATTTCGGCCCCGTCGATGGCCCGGCCTCCTCGTGATTCTTGAACGGGACGAATCACACGGAGTCAGCACGACCCGACCAGCATGACTACCACGACCAGCACGACTACCACGACCAGCACCCAGCACGACCAGTACGACCATTCATCCATCCAATCCATTCATCCACCCATCGATCCATCCCTGGCTCTCCCGCCGTCACCCGTGATCTAGCCGCCGTGGTCCAACCGCCCGGCGTCCGCAGGCCACAAACCGCGGCTTCCCGCATCTCCAACCGGCTCGCCGCTCTATGAGATCCTTGAAAGTTGAATCGCATTTTCCACCAAAAAGCCTTACCCCTCAAAGTGAATGTGAAAATGACATGTGACTGGAAGCTGGAACCATGGAGGGGCTTGGTGACTGGAAGTTGGAACCGTGGAGTACTGGAAGGGCTTGGTCAGATCCGGTTTGCGATCAAGTGCACTTCCCACTCCTCCACCCCAGTGCGTGTGCTTCCCTCCTCAGCGCCAGCCTCCAGTTATGCATACGAACACGTCCGCACGGGCTGAACTTTGAATATGTGTGTAGAGCATGTCCGGAATCCCGTGGGACGTGTATCTATTACTGCCCCCCGTTGCTGCGTATGCACCGACAAAAAAACGTCAATTCACATCTTACTTTCAACTCCCTATCCCCGTATCTCACTCGCTCCCTCGCACACTCGCAGCAAAGTCCCAACATCAAGCAGGCCCCAACCAAACATCGCAACAAACAACCATCCCACGCCCACCCCACCCGACCCCCGCGCGCGCAAAATATCAAAATAAAGTTTGGTATTTACAAAAGAAATCAAACAAGAAATTCATGGAATTAACACAGAAATAAGAATTGAAGGTTTTCCCCCGCATGGGGGGTGTTGTGGTTGTGTTGTGAGAAGTACGCACATAACAAAAAAAGTAAGAAAAAAGAGGCGAACAGAAATATCCACAGGGTCTCGCCTCGAATCCTCCATCAGGGTCTTAAACCCTCGCATTCTCCACCGGGGTCCTCGGCGTGCCCGCAATCTGCTCTTGTACGCCGGGTGTGTAGATCTCGACGGGATCGTAGCTCTGGCTGGGGAGCTCGCTCATGCGGTTGGGGTTTCCGGCCTCGTAGGAGTGGTCGACAGTTTCGGGGACGTAGCTCTGGTGGCCACCCTTCATGCCGCCCCACTGCTCGGGACCCGGCGACTGCGGCTGCTGCATCATGCTGTATCGTGGGTCCTGGTACATGGGCGGGTGCTCTCCACCGGCGGTTGGGGCGGCGGCGGCGGCTTCGGCGTCGCTGCCGGCGGTCTTGTTCTTGAGCTCGGCGGCCTTCTTCTTGCGGCCGACGAAGAAGAAGAGGAGTCCCACGAGGGCAAAGGCACCGACCGCGCCGATTACGATTCCGGCGATGGCACCGCCGGAGAGGCCGCCACCACTGTCGCCGCCGCTGCCGGATGAGGCTGCTGGGGTCGATGTGGATTTGGCGCCGGTACTCTGCTCGTCAGGGATCGACTCGCCGGGGGTTAATGAGAAGTCGACGGCTTTGGCAGCCTTCTGTGCCGCGGCGAGATCCACGGCGGGGTTTTTGGCGTTGACGGCGCCGACCATTCCATAAGTCTTACACGAATCCGGAGCCGAGCAATAAAACCACATTGGGTCTTTGCTCTCTACAACCCTGGTGTAATATTTAGGCTGGTGATACAAGTCAGCCCCTCGTGTTCGTGATACACAATCGGTTCTTTCTTCAGACGAATGGCAAACTTACATCTTCCGCCTTCTCAACCGGCCAGAAACCAGACCACCACAGATCGCTGGCCGGGTGTCCGGCCATATCATATGGAATACAGGGAGAAAGTTGGTCCATGAGCACAACGGAGTGATTTTTGGGGAGGAACTCGAAGACTGAATTGAATGGAATTAGCAATCCATCATTTCCCGCTCAATCACCCCCATCACCCCGCTTCCTACAAAGAACTACGTACCGATGGTATCACCGATCTCCGCCTTTGTATTCTCCGGCGAAAACGCATGCTGTCCGACGGGGAACCCGACTTTAATGGTGTGTGTCGCAGCGGCGGCACTCGCAGTGTCCGACGCAGTAGGCGCTGTAGAAAGCGTCATAGAAAGCGTCTCCGACTGGCCAAAGACGACGGTGACCGACGTCGCGGCTAGAATTGTGAAATAACGCAGCATCATGATGTCTTGTCTTGTGTCGATTGAGTCCCTCGAAAAAGTCCAAATATTCTAGCGGCCTCGCACGCACCAAATCATTCACACCCGCGAAGATGCGAAGAATTCAGTAGTCGTCGGATCGCTTTTTCCTATCGCTCCAAAAATGAAGATGTCGTTCCTCTGTTTATCTTCGACTACAACACACAGCACGAGTCGCGGATCGTTCGGTTGGTTCGTTCTGTGGGGTGGCCGGGGTGTGTTGGGATTGAACGAGGGTTATCGACTAGCCAGATCGTTGTCTGTGGAGGAGGGGAAAACGAGTGCGGAATTCGCGAGCAAATAGTGTTGCACGGAGGGAGGAAGGAAGGAAGGAAGGAGGGAAAGAAAAGGGAATTGAAAAAGGGTGTGGGAGGAGGCTGTGTTTTAAGAAAGAAGAGCGTCTGCCTGCCTTCCCGCGCCCCTAGGTGGCTTGCATGCATGTATGTACAGCTCTCTTTCTTTTCGCAACATTGGCCAGCCATCCACCATCCATCGTTCTATCCATCCAATCCCGTATCACACACACCGAATGTTATTGTTATTATTCGACGGGGCGCTTCGCCCCTCGCCACCCTTACTCTTACATACAACCGTCACCCCCTCCTCCTCCACTTCCTCCTCCTCGTCATTCTCCACCTCCACTTCCTCCTCCTCCCCGTAATCCTCCTCTTCCCCCTCCTTCCCCTGCTTCTCCTCCTCCCTTCCTCTCCCCACGGCGCGGGCAGCAGGTACTCTACTCTACTCGAGATTACCTACCAGTATACAGGCAGGCAGCTCGATCTACCTACTCCACTAGTACTTACTCCACCTAGGCAGGCAAGCAGGTGTCTATCGGTCCCACACGTTTTTTCAGGCGGCTGCAGCCTGCCAGGTATCAGATCCCAGTCCGATTCATGCGGTGGACCTTCTGATAGGGTGCACGCCCGAATACAAAGTATCGAGTCTATCGCGAACCGAAATTGCCTCGCTTGGCGTGTGTGCGGATTTCCAGAGCTCGCTCTCGAGTTTCTTCTTGCCGCCCGCACGCGCGCACTCGTGTGTAAAATACATAAAGAACCTGTTCTCCTCGCACGCGGCATCGGCGAGTTGATGGCTACAACACAGCACAGCAGGATGTATGTACCCACCCACCTCACCGACTTGACTTGACTTTCCGGTGACTGGCTGCCGGTTTTGGACGTGGGTTACCGAGCCGAACCGACACGTCTGCCACCAATCAGTGGACGTGCTGCTTAGGGCTGACAGGGTGGGTGATTAACAGGAATGTGTAGAGTGCTAACCACCTAGTCTAGACTCTAGTCACACCCGACTCGCCAGCCACGGCCGTCATCCTGTGTATGTAGGGACTGGTTGGTCTCTGGGGAAAGATGCCATCCCGAATGAACTGTCGACTGCTGTGACTGTCGGCTTGATCTGCTTCTATCCTTGGTCCCGGTATGAAGTGAGTACCCGGCAGGAAAAAAAACAGGACTCGGTCTTCCCCGTCCGGATCCTTTGTTTTCCGTGTCCCCCTCTCCCCAAAAGAAAAGGAAGAAAAAACCAGCACCCGAAACGACGCGGGCGACCTCGCCGCTTTACGTGGCTGGTTGTGGGGGGCCTGAAGTCCAGACATGGTTGGTCGTTAACGTTGTCGGCTGATAGTGCTTCTTTAGTTCGAGACGGTGGCTGTTGGATCGCTTGATTAGTTATGCCCTACGCGAATGCGAAGGAAGCAAGATCTGCTCTACGGTTCTGCTCTAGTACTTAAGGACTCTAGATTCTTCAAAGGAAGGAAGGGGAATGGACTTCACCCTTCGACGTGGCGGAGAACAGGATCTGATCACGGGTTGGGAACGAGCCCGAGAAGATGGGCAGGCCCGGGGAGAAGGACCAACGTCGAGTAAAGGAGTTGCCATACAGAATCTGCCGATTGAGGTACCTACGCACATGTTTATGTGTTTGTTTTTTCGTTTAATCGATCGCATGCGACCTAGGTTTCTAGATCATGGCAATCCATACCACGAGCCGAAATTGCATTAACCAAATCCTAGGTCCATATGTACTCGAGCAGCTGAGATCGCTTTGACTAAACCCCACGTCCTCAGTTACTCGTGCTTCTGACATGGCGTTCTGAGGCGGGGAATAGGGGTTTGTGTCGAGTTCATCAGATACCTACATGCCGAATGCCAAGATAACCTTCAGCTCTCGGATCTATGTATGAGTTCTTTTCGTACTCGCCGTCGTCCTCGTTACGGACTCGGTGTTCCGAACGCGACCTCGGAGTCTCGGAGTCTCGAACAGAGAACACGCCTCCCGCCGCTCGGAACGGCGGGGGTTGGTATTCGCCCCTCGCTCTCACTCCCTTCTGGTTGCCTGCCACTCCATGATTGAGGATTTTTTGCGATATCGCAAACATGGCGTATCTGTCGATTTCAGCTTCACCATGGAAATGGTACACATGTAGAGTACGGACCTCGAGAGTAACGATCGCGGGGACTGGGAAACGGCGGATTTCTTTTCTCCAGGAACTGGTTTGCGCCCTTACCCACCTGTATACCAGTATCAGGATCAGGGGTAGATACACACATAGGTAGAAAACAGCCAGGCGAGGGGATCGATTGATGCGCAAACTAGGTGCTCTAGCTGGCTTTTCCTGTGGACCTGTGGACCTGTGGACCTGTGGTGTTCTCCGTTCCACGTCCCCCAGAACTTGGTCCCAGTAGAGTACTGCGGTATCTACGATAAAGCACCGGCAACACGCAGCATATCACATAACCAAGTACTCCACCTACCTTCTACTATACTGGGTATGATGGTAGTTACCCCTCAATTCAAAAAATCCGTCTTCCTATCCACACCCTTGCCGAAACGTGATGGAACAACAATACCTAGGTCAGCACTGAGCAAGACGATGACTACTAGATCGTTGCATGGGTATTGAAGTAGGGGTTCAGCCTTGTCAGCACCTTTTGCTTGTGAGGTGTCTCCGGCTCCGGCAGCTTCCAACCATCAACCATTAAATAGAAATGATCAGACGAATAATAATCTTCTCACTGCCTCTCCTCTCAGAATCATCCTTTTTAACATAGCCCATATACGCTTTATGGGATTGAAATCTGGAGAATTTGGTGGCCAATCCACGCTGAGCTCAGACCCTCTTCAGCCTCGTCTTGGGGCCACATTTCAGCCTGTCCGAATACCCATGCAACGATCTAGTACGGTAGTACTCTACGGTAGTACGGTGGCTGATGAGTCGATGCGTTGCTGACCCAGCTGCCAGTACCTGCGCTCGGATTACGAGTTGTGCTCACTGCTCGCTATTCGTCTGGACTCTGAAGGATGGTAGGCAGAGGACTAGTATGTACTCTGTAGTAACTACGCGCAGCAAGGGTTCGGGGTAAGCTGGAGGTTGAAGGAGTTATCGAGAGTTGAGAGTCGAGAGTCGAGGGTGCAGTAGTGGTACCGGTGGTGGTGGCGGTGTTGCTGGTAGTGGGTACGGGCAACAGCCATACATACTTGGAAATATTTCCCGCTTTACGAATGGATGGCAGATAGAAAAGGAAGCGATTCATGCTCACTTCTCACTTCTCTGGTGTCCGGCCCGCACAATACACACGGACCCCGGGGAGGCTGAATGACGAATGATGAATCCGTCTGTTTTTGTGCTCTCTCTCTCTCTCTCTCTGCCATCGGTTCCTGAATGTGGCGGTACGGTGGCTAGTAATTTAGCGTATAGCTCCGTAGCCCATCCCGGGGGAGGCCGTAAAAACATTCAGGCCGTCATTCAGGCCCCGAGACATTCTTCAGGCCGTCAAAACTCGAGACGATATTCGTGTTCCCGCATGGTTCGTTACGGTACTCTACTACCTACTAGGTACTCTACCTACTACCTAGGAAGTACATACCTAGTCGCTGTTTGTGCGGCCAGCATTGAGCATTGACGGCCAAGGATGCATCCCTGAGAGTCTGAAGACTGAGACCTGTCGGCCCCCCGGTGTTTGTACTCTATGTATTGTACTCTACTCTACTCTACTCTACTCTACATACGACTCTATGGTATGTAGCCCTGCGGCCCTGTCCAGCCAGCTCCGGCTCCGGCCTCCGGGTGAGGATGTGGGGAGGGGAGCCTTGGAAGGTGGGGTTATTTCAGGATACCTCTGGTCCTGCACGTCCGACGACGGAAGGTGTGGAGTCGCGGAGTCGCGGAGTCGCGGATAGTGGACAGCGGAGTCTGGACAGTGGAACCGCGACCAAACCCCAGCCCAAACCCGCCCTCGTGCAGCGAGGCCGACAAGCGCCCACATTCCCCCTCATCTACATACAGCGTGCCCCCAGGTTACGACGTCATCGGCCGCTCGAGCGCTTGTGCGGGTATGTAGAGCACTCTACTCTACTCTACCTGGGCAGGTAGGCAGGTGTGTAGGCATCGCGTCCCGTTGACTGCAGCGGCTGCGCGGCGCGGCTACGGCTACGGATGTTTTTTTCTTTCCGAAAAGACGCAGCACCTTTGTGTGCGTACGTAGGGGCTCGTGGCGGCTATGATAGTACCGGTAGGCTGCGAGGTTGCGAGGTTGTTGCGGCGCCATTGGAATTTGGAATTTGGCGCTCGTTGAACTCGTTTGATATTTCGCGGTTTCGCAGTGGGCAATTAGAGCCCTTGAGTCCTGAGTCTATGTATGATAGCGACGAGGAAGTCCGAAGAACTTGCGTGCCAGATATCATACTACTAGTACTAGTACTATCTACGGTAGACCGAAGAAGATCAAAGAGGCGGTGCATACCAAGATATATACATAAATACATTCAAGCCTCAGCCTTGAATTCCACCCTACAACTTATTTACTAGTATCTACTTAGTTACCGCCGCTCGGTTCGACCGTTCAAGTCTTCGCGAAAGCATCATTGCCGCTCGGGTCCTCCGAGAACTATTTGTATCCCGAGCTGAGCATGTCATCGGTCATCCTCCATCGACTCCCGAGTCTTGAGTCATCGACAAGGTGCCAGTGGCGCCCCTTCTCATCGGTCCCATTCACTCTCAGAATTCTGCTACTCTACCTGCTCTACCTACACACATACGTACCTACTCCAGCTTCACGTGGCTATTCGACTACACCTATGACCCTGTGAGTGGAGTCTGCACCTCTAAGTCTCGTTACCTAATACTATAAGGGAAGGTTCTTCTGACCTCAGCGCTAACTGGTAGAGGAAACATGTCACTCGAGGTCAACTTACGGGCGGGGAAACGAACCTTCTACATACATCACTCTTGGTCTCCTGCTGCTGCTGGCTGCTGCTGCTATTCACCCGACGCCTTGCATGGAAAGTGCTGCTGCATGCACAGACATGGTTGCCTGGATCTCGAAATCTACTCTGGACTTTGGAGCAGGTGCCAGATACATTTATGCCTAAAGATAAATATCGGCGGAGCCCGTTGGTAGGCCTTATCCCTGACCCTACATACATACGGGTGATCCTTCCTCTTCTTCTTCCTGCGAAATCGTCAGTTAACGACTCCCACGAGAGTCCAGGTCGATACATATCTCACCCCAACGCCGCTTTTCACTCGATCCTACGATGTCACGCCGCATCCGAAAAAAAAACCCCTGAAAAAAAACTTTACTATTGCATTCATCCGTTCTCTAATCGACCTCCCCGCTCCTCAACTTCCACAGCTCACCCATGACGGCCCAAGTCTTAGCCCTAACGGCGTTATGGTGCAGCACGTTCGTGTCGAAGCTGCGGGCGCCCTGGATGGTGGCGACGGTCTCGCGGCTAAGGTCGTAGGCGACGTACATGTCGTCGATGAAGTTTGCCGCGAACACGGGAACCTCGTTCCTCTTGAGCTGGTCCACGTCGTAGAGGGCGGGCCACGCCTTCTCGTAGGCGAGCGGGTCGGCTAGCTCGTGGAACTTGGAGAGCTCAGAGTAGTCCGTGAACATGTAGGGATATATCATTTCCCCCGTGAACAGGATCGGGTCCTCGTCGCTTGAGGATTGGAGGGATGGGGGGAGGCGGCGCGCGGCAGACCAGCCGGAGGGCTCGCTGTGTACAGTACTGCGTCAGCGGGATGGCGCGGAAGGGGGGGGGGGGGGGAAGACGACTCACCCTTGACAGTAACACGCTTCGTGGAGAAGGGCGTAGATGGGGTTGACATCGAATGACTGCTGGGATTCAATCATTTGCTTCAGCTTGTAGGTGAAACCGTCGTAGCAATCCAGATCGTTGACGGCGCGTTGGACGATGCCTATTCAGTCAGTCGGTCGGTCGGTCCACCAATCCGATCGAGACACATACGGTGTATCGTGTCAATCCCACCATGGCCTCCGAAAGCCAGGCCCAGGTCGCGGAAACGGCCTTCCGTTAGCGTTCCACCGCTGGGCAAAACGACTGGGTCCCGCTTGAGGTAGGCCACGATCCGTCGAACTGCCTTGACATCCTGTGGATACTTCCTGTAGTAGACTGCATTGCGTTCCTGGAGCTTGCGGTAGGTACGGTCATAGACAGCATCGGGGTTGTTGACGAGAGGTGGCATTCCACCAGTGGTGAACACTTCATCGGCACAGCTGTCAGTACAAGGTAGGACTACGGGGGTGCAAGTGGAAAGAACGTACCCTCCTTCAAACCCTCTGGGCTACAACGGGCCGTGTCAGCGAGTTTCGTCCCAGCTTGATGGGCAACGTACTAGAAGCTCAGATACGTGACCGCGCAGAATCCGCCAAAGCTCTGGCCATGCACCGTCCACTTACGCTCCTCCTCCTTCTCTTTGTCGTCCAGCATGGTTTTCCTGATGGCCTCACAGTCGCGGACTACACCCCCATCAGCCAGATCCACTCAGGGGGACAAGCACACGGTGCATACCAATGTTATCCGCCCTCAGCATCTTCAGACGCTGAACCTTCTCAGCAACCGTGCAGCCTTTCATCCAGACATCGGCATCGATCGGCGAGCTCAACCCGGTTCCCCGCTGGTCGATGTACAACATCTGGTAGCCCTTTCCCAAGTAGAACTCGGTGAGAGGATGTGATTTCGGTGGAGAGCACTCGAATCCGGGACCACCTAATCTCGCATCTCCATTCAATACGGCTAACTACCTCTGACTGGGGGGTGAGGGATAAACCAACCCTGAAGATAGACACCTATCCCCGACACGCGCCGGACCCAGATCAGTTCCATGCGAATTTCATCTCGCCTCATCCGGGGAGCGCAGACAGACATATAGGTTGCTTCCCGCCGGTCACCCCACCGTCGTTATCCTTATTGTTGATAGCACTGCGCGCGAATACGCGGATTTTCTCGCCGTCCGGGCACGAGTAATCCACCGGAACCTGAAACCAACGGTCGACGATCTTGAGGCCACCTTGAATGCACACACCGCTGTCAGCCCGGCTCGCGAACCATCCGGCAGCAGCACCAGCAGCAGCGGGGGATATCGACCAACGATGAGATGCGTCTCCTCCTTCACCGCTTCCGCGGCGGAAACGGGAATCGACGGCGCACTGCGGTTTCCTGGAGACATAGTGGCTGCGGACCGAGTACTAGGACGTGACAACCGACGTACGGAGAGAGCGAGGAGGTTGTAGCGGCCGAGGAGACGGAATGCGGGCGTGAAATGGCCCATGAAGCGGGGTCGAGCTCGTGCTACTATGCTCAAGTAGAGTACCTACGCGGTAGACGGAGGTTGCCGCTGGCCCGTGCGTTGGGTCACCTAGGCCGTGCAGCATATCGAGAGATCACTCATGGCTGATGGTGGCTGTGCAGTGTGAAATCGGTACGTATATAGACTCTAGGTACATAGAGTAATCCAGTATCTACATATCCAACCAAAGTTACCAAGCTGCACTTTGACATGTCAGAATTCTATTTCTGCGACAGCCCGGGAAGTCCCAGCGGCGGGCTGCATGTCCTGCACGTGTGATACGCGAGTACATACAAGCCACTCACAAACAGACGAATACCCAGCGAAGATCTTGGGTAACTATACATAGCCCGGAACACTCCTGCTGCTGGCTGCTGCAGCGTTGTGGCCTTGGTCCCGGATCGTCGGGTGGAAGTGGGATGACGACGGGAATGAGCTTCAATCGCCTCTCGAGCTGGTGGCTTTTCCCCCGCAGATGCCTCACGCACATACATCGTCAGGGTGCGTATATAGCAAACCAATCAAAGTGCGTGCGGCTGAAGACCATCGAAGAAAACGCATGTTTTCTTCTTCTTTTTGTTCCACAGCAGAGTCATCCGCTGTCTGGATAGGTTGGAAGATACTTATTGGCGCATCTATTTCACCGACACGGGCTAATCGACGTTGCGGTATGTCCGAATCACCACCGAAATAGTAGAGGCCAGCTTGCCCGAAGGCTGAGATATATAACCTTTCTTCGCTCCACATCCCCCCACCACTATCGGCCGCCATCCCACTTTACATCTCTCATCCGGAGCTGCCGGTTTCCCAAACCTCAGAAACATTCCTCGTTGTATCACACATACATACATACATACAGACCAATCATCACCTCAACAATGGGCTTCACAACGCACCTCTACGCCCTATGCATAATCAATGCCGTTCTCGCAACCCTCACGATCTTCAGCCCCGTGTGCCTGTTCACTCTTCCGCCGGTCCCGCAGCTAGCGGAGCTCACGGGCCTGAAGATGCCGTGGCCATCGCACTCGCACGAGATCGGGCTCGGCCTGACGATGTACATGCTCGTCGTCTTCTACTGGTGGGGCGCCACGAACAGGATCAGGAGTGTCCGGACTTGTGCTTGTAGCCCCCCCCCCCCCCCCTTCCGTCGTTTCTTCTTTGTTGGAAAGATGCTAACGCGGAAACAAAGTGGTCGGGATGATGATATACGCCGACGGGTCCCTCCTGACGTGTCTGCTGGTGCCGGATATAGAGGGTGGTGTGGTCTTCCTCATCACTGCTGTGCTTTACCTGCTGCTCTGTGGTTGGATGTTGATGGAGGGCGGAGTGGCAGATGAGGTTAAGGAGTTTGTCACAGGAGGTATGAGAGAGGTTAAGAGGCATTAGGTGTGGGAGGGAGCTGTTTGTATGATTCATTGAGCTAGGACATGGGAGGGGGGGGAATTTGGCTTGTTGGCGTACATTTATCTGGTCGGTGGGATTCCCGGTGGCTTTTTTTTGGTTTTATTTTCACAGGTACATGCTGTTTCCGACCTTTATGAATCATGACAGATCATTCAACCGAGTGAGACATCCGGTGTTGATTGTCTCATGTTTGTCTGATTCATCCTTCACAGATATCACTCGTTTGCTGGTTTCCTTGTCACGCGTTTGTTTCACTGTTTGTCATGTGTTTGTTTCTTCTCACGGCCGACTTGTGGATTGCTCATTTCTCATGTTATAACAGTTGATTGCTCTCTTTTCTGTACGATTAATGATCTGCTGTGTTGACACCTATAAAAGGGTCTTATCCTGCCCACTAGCTAGACTTCATCTTAGATATATCGTTCGGTCGAATATCATCACGCATATCCACCACCAAAACTTTAACATCCGGCGGCTTTTGTGGGTTTTGTTTCATCATACTGGTATTCAGCTTGTACACATCCGTGATGGCGTACATATTCTCTGCATTCCTGCGGAGACATCCGGCGACGCTGTCCGTGTTTGCCTCCTCCTCCTCCACGGATGAGGAGCCTGAGTGATCAGTTATGTTTAAACCACACCGTGGGGCTTACGCGTGCATTCTTTGGAGTACTGTTCGCTGGAAAATCCCTAGCGACGGAGAGTACTTTGCCTTTAGTATCGTGAAGTCTAGATGACCACGCTGCGCACCGTGACAGAGATATAATCGGTACAGTGATCTCTTCCGGTGCGGAATTGCAAGCTCTCACGCAGTTTTCAGTGGAGAGTATCTGCTCGCGATACGCTGTATGATACGGTACCTATCCCACTCTGCTTTCCATGTCGGTGAAGGCCTAAATATGTATGCAACCCGAATGTGAGTGTGGCTAGGGCTTGGTGAATTCACAAGCAAGCGTCACCAGTTGTTGGTTAGGGCAAGTTCGACAATCCGCTATGTGCGATTCCTTCATAACGCTTCACTTCGCACACCCACAGTATCCCGTTGTTGCCCCCCTTCCCGACAAGGACTCAATTCCCCACCTCACATTACCACAACTTCCACCGGCGCACACCACGAAGACACTATCAACAATCGCCGACCCAGCACCATGTCGCCCGACCGCAAGCTCAACAGTTTCGAAAAGTGGATTTACGGCTACTCAGACGCGTCCTCAGATCAGCGTTCCCTGTACCAGCTCGATCAGTCCAGGTTGACGAAGCCCCCTCCCGACATGAAGTTTGCGATCCCCCTGCGCCTGCCAGCCACCAACCATAAATTGAGTCATCGAAACAGGCCATTCTATCAGAACACCGTCTTTGCGAGCACTAGTCTTGCCATGGTGGAGAGATTTCTCACCGACTATGCGTGCGCCCCACCGGTCTGGATGCAGGGAATCGCCGTCTACTACACCGAACGGCCTCAATGGTGGGACGAGGAAACTATGGACTCCTTCAAGTGGATCTTGAACCCGGTGACCTGAGGTGCCGTACGCGACGAGTTCCTGAGGCAGGGGATCACCGGACTTCTCCTTGAATACGTTTGCAGGCGATTTTCGGTGCGGTTCTCGACTTCGAAGGTTTACCCTCTGTGGGCCCAGGAGGATACCCACTTGGTGGAGTTGGAGTCAAACATCGTGGCGTTGGAGCTGGAAGTTTTGGAGAAGGTCGTTGGGTTCAAGATGGATGATTCGCTCAAGCGGCCGACCTGGTGGAAGTCGGAGAGAATGGGAAGATGGGGAGCCAAATTCAACCAGCGTACCTGGAAGGAGGTCAGGAATGTCATGGTTGCGAAGGAGATTCCAGTCTTGCACTTGGGACTTGTCCAGGCTGATGCTCGTAAATGAGCACCATTACTCGAGCATCACTACTCACGCTGCATAGCCGAGATGAGATTCTGTACATTAAAGAATCCCATGACTCTTTGAGAAACGACAATGATACCTTCATACGATTTACGAGGTTTGATTCCCTTCATGTGATTCACGAGATAGTGACAGCTCTTGAGCATATGTTCCTCTGCAAGTACTGCCGGGGTTTGTAGTTACTCATTCGCGTATAAGAACCCCCATTTGACAATAAGGCCATGTTCACACGCATTGAAAAATTGTGATTTCGCTCCATTATAGAACGGATAGAAGTCAGCTTCAGTCTCAACCATTCAGCTTAAACATGTGATATCACTCGATAATAACGATCCCTACCTGTAATTGTAAAAAGTATGCTCGTGTGTCTATCCAAGCCGCACCTTTGGCTGGCTGTCAGTCTTCGTAAGGGACTCGAATCTTGTTGTAAAGCAGGCGATGGGTCTTCTGGCGTAATGATCCCACACGACATCCTCGTTACTCACCTTTCTCTGCTTGGCCCGCGCCGCCGTGCAAGTTTACCTTTGTCACCAAGCAACTTCTGCTCCCTGCTACTCCGCCTCGGCCCCTGCCTCTTCTTCAGGTGATGCTATGAAAGAAGGTGTGGGGAGGAACAGCGGGAGAGATCCCGGCTCCTCAACCTCAGCGCCCTCCTCCACCTCCTCTCGCCTCAACTCCGCATCCCTTTCTTTAAGGGGACAGAGCAGACGACGTCGCGCCAAAGGATTGAGCAACTGATGACGAACGACATCGGCGACACCACCACCGGAGGAGGATCGGCGGACTATTGGCGGACTCCACGATGCAGCCCAGCGATCCCGAACTCCCGTGCAACACTGGTGTTGGCCATCTAGTGGCCAGGGAGGAAAGGGCCGCGGAGGCTGCCAGTGCGCTCTCCAACGCGAGCGAGCAGGCCGTAGCGAACGATACATAGCTTGAGCGGGCGGCAGATGCAGGGCTCGAAGCGCGAGGCCACCCAGACGAGATCATTTATGAGCTCCCGGAAAGATGGGAAACAAAGGCAGAAAAAGCAAGGATAGCAGCCGCGAAGCTGGGTCGGGGAGAAGGGTACAGAGAGGGTAGTTGCCCGCCGGTGAAAGCTGCCGGGCAACGGATTACACGGCTTCCTTGGGTGATATGATCCTTAGGGGTGAGGGGGGAAGAAACTGCTATGATTTGTGGGGTAGCAGCGGCTTCATTCTGAAAAACCATGAGGTGGCACCTCGTGGGTGCTGCTATGGCTGACGAGTAGTTTCACGCGAAGAGTCACTCGCTTGCCGATCAGACATGCGCACGACTCTCGATTTCCAAAATCTACCAGTACCTGGCAGGCTCTCATAACTGCGCGGCAAACATCACGAGTCAAACTACCGACTGGCTACGAGGAGTTACGGAATGGAGAGGCTAGGTGAAGTTGGGAAAGCCGAGGAGTTCGGACCCCCGAGTCCGGACAAGAGCCAGACGAAGCGATTGTTTGCTGAGAACTACTACTACTACTATATATATTAGAGTCAACCTCGGATGGCCTGGAGATCGGAGCATCGTCTCCACACGATCACAACACTCTAACGAAACCCAGCAGACGGATCCGGGCGATGTCTCGAGATTTCCAGCGATACCTCTCGAACAAACACTGGGCCGCCGCTACGGGACGGGATGCGGACGGAAGCATTTTCCGCATACGCAGTGGAGTGGTTTGCGCGGACTGCACACTACATACCCCGGTGAAATTCAAACGGGCCATCAGCCCACATGGCACCCCACCCCCTCTCCCCTATCCATCCCTTCATCGCCATCGTGACTGGACGATACAGGCAGGGAATATCCGGAAGGCAGGCAGATGCGCATAGTGTCTCGCGACAGCGCATCGCCGTGGAAAATAAATAAAAAACAGCGCGGCAGATGTCATCCCGATGCATTGGCTGCCGGGCCAGATCAGATCGAAGTATTAACTGCAGTCAGCGAGCGACACTTCATCATTTCCGCTGGATAATGGAAAGTTGAGGAGTGTTTGCCATTCAGATTCATTGGTCGAGAGGATTGGAAATGTCTTTGAAATTCCGCGCAGGCAATGAGTCTTTTTTTCCTTTTTAATTTTCCCTTCTGGTCTGTAGAGTTTTATACCGTCCGAAGCAATTCAAGTGAGCTCAGGCAGATCGAATTAAGGCCTATTAGAAATTAGCAACTTGCACGTTCACTCTAATTCCTGTTGGCACGCATACGAGCCGGGGGATTTTATATACACGACACGAATGGTTGGCGCCGCGTGGCTTTTGCTGCCTTTAGATGACCTGATTGCGATTGCGATATTGCAGATGGTTGGTCGGGGCAGGATGGCTGCCGTGGACTCGGCCACCCGAACTAGAATATGTAGAACAGTGGAAGATGAGGTCTCTCGCGTCTATTTCTAATTCTATTTCTGTTCCTGCCGGTCCGCCGATCAATATCGGTCTGGACTCGCGGTGGTGGAATAGATAGACTACATACTGATTATCCCCGGACCGGTCCTGGGGGTGTATGCACATGGAGCGTGTGGGCTACCGGTATCGGACCTATATAATGTTCCCATAAGATCCCTCTGTTCCCGCCCGCAGTACATACCATCCAACATACCATCCTCAAAACTCCCGAATCGTCCTCGAATCGAACCCATGGCCGCCGCCCCACAACCCCGCTCGTTCGAAAGGCGGCGTTCAATCTCGGATAAGCCTGGTACCCCGGTTCCTCCCCCGCCGCCACCATCGCCCACCGGAAGAATGAATAAGCTCTAAGCGAGGCTTGTTCAATACCGGGGTTTGCTTTTCGAACCGTCCGGCGGCCGCGGCAGGCAGGCAGGTGCAGGCACTTGCGTGGCGTAGCCGCTCCCTACTCCTCCTCAGCTGTCCCCCTGTGCGGCGATATATTCATGGTGCACGAGTGCTGATCCATATGTATAAAATCCCTATTGCTTTGAATTTTTCTGTCCGCATCGCTGACCGGTATAAGTCTGAATTTCCGGAAAATGCGCTGTGGGTGTTTGGTAGATTTAGACGGTCGATTGCGTGGAGACACCTGGAGATGAGTCGGGATTGGAAGGGTTGAAACTTGATTGGAGTGTCGAAGCTCAAACGTCATTCAATTATACAGCTGCCTTGTAGCACGTCCAGAGTACTCAATACATACTATAAGTGGGCGTGATCCTCATCAGGAGCAAGTTCATCTACAAAAGTGCGAGCAAAAACATAAGCCAAAAAAACTCCCCCCGCCCCCAAAACAAGCCCAAAACCGAGATCTAATCCAATCCCATACCCAAAACCAGCTATGGTATCAAAACTGCAAACCGTGAATACGTTGACTTTTCGCTATCTTGCGAACCGTACCCTCCAAAACGCCAAAAATCAAACGCTGCTGAAATACGTCGCTCACACGAATGGTCGGAAACCACCGAACAATCCTCACGGCCTTATCCATCTGCCGTTCCTCCACCACCACCTTTTCCAAAAACACACAAAGCTTCTTCAGATCTTCATCTCTAGCCTCCACTTCCAAAAGATCTTCATCTACAGCACGTAGCCAAGCACTGATCGTCATCCGCACCGCATCAAAATCCGTGCTCCTCACGGCCGCTCCAACGGAGAGAGACAGCACTGGCGGCTTTCGCACCGTCTTGATCACAATCGCAGGGGTGCGCGCCTGTACTCTGTCTTCTCTTTGCAGCGCTTCCATCACTTCTTCCTGTGCTTTGGCTGCCTCCTTTTCCTCAGCAGCTTTGCGCACGTACTTAACGTTGGCAATGTGTAGAGCTCGCTCAGCCTTGGGTATGTCTGCGAAGTCCTCTAGATATCCCTCGCCGCCGATCGCCTTGGATTCGTAAAACCAGTCAGGATGATCTTCAGGAGGGGCCTGTCTAACCGGCGGCGGCGGTCGCTTGAAAACAGCTTTTCTTCGGCCTTTACCGACGTTGCGAGGGATCCGAGTGGTATTAATGGCAAGTTTCGACACACCCTGCTTGGATAGCGACGGATTTTGCTCCAGCCCTGGTAGACCACGATTGAAGACGGAATTGATTCGCTGCTTATCCTCGGAATAGCCTATATTTCTCCGTGCCGGTGCCTGTACCTGTGCCCGTCTCCGCTCTGCTGCTTCGTCCTCCGCCCTGATTTGTTTCCGTGTCGCCGGTGAGAGGGAATTCCAGGTTTCCGGAGCCCACTGTGAATCCGGTGGTGGATCTGCATCTTGTGGTTCTTTTGCTTTGACTTTTTCCAGTATTTTCCCTTGAATTGAAGAGGTAAGATGCTCAAAACAGGACATGTCAAATTGTGATTCATTCGGAATGGCGTACTGGGTCGAAGACGTTACAGAAATGAGGGGAACCTGGGGAGTGGTATTACGTTGGGGCACCATCCTAGTATGAGTTCTCACCTCGGCATGCTGTGGATTTGGAGGATTTTCAAAGGGAGACTCCTCGCCCTCCAACGTATTTGTTGCAGGTGTGCGATTGGTAATGCTACCCAGTGGTGCCGGTCGCACAAAAGGAGGAGGAGCCATGCCTGAAAACCCACAAGCCTTGTCTTGCAACGTTGATGGACGCGGTGGTGGTGGAGGTGGTGGTGATAGTAGTAGTAGTGATGGTGGTGGTTCTCGCAAAACGGCCGGTGGCATCAGCACAGGCACTGTTGGTTCAGGCAGTGTTCGTTGGTTTATCGGTGAATCCCTGATCACCGGCTGAGGCTTCTTATTGTTACTATTTTTCCCAAAGAGATCAAATAATGTCGTAACTTTCGGCCTGACGTAAGCTTTCATCGTAACGGGTGCCGCAGGCTTCAACTCTGGAAGAGGTGGTGCGGAAATTTTGGGTCTTTCCCCTGCCATCGCGTGTTGCTTCAGGAATTGCAATTGCTGCTGTCCGCCATCGTGGGCCGCATCTTCAAGCCCTTTCATTCCCACCGCGAATCCACGGATATCGCCAGGAGAAACTGAGAATCCTCGGAGGAGCTCTATGCATTTCTTGGCAATGAGCGAGGCATCGGAGGTTGAAACACTGAACAGAAATGTCTTGTTTATATCTTCGGTCCGTCCGCATCCAAGGAACTTTTCGGTCTCGAATGGCACATTTGCAGCCCTTTTAGCAACCTTGAAGGTCAATGACCGGCCCTTGACTCCTTCACTCTTCATCCTCTCTTCGACGGCACGGGTAAGTCGATGGAGGAACTCTTCGGCTTGTTCCTTATTCGTAAACCGAACTCCCCAGTTGACAGCGATGGATATGCTCTCCCTCGGTGTCTCGGCCGCGCCAACGAGCGTATTATCGATGCCGCGACAGAGCTCATGTACCTTGATTCCGGTTTTAGAACCCAGCGCCTGTTGTAACCGGTCCTTGGGGATCTTCCTCAACTCAAGTACCGAATCCGACTTGAATGTTTCGGTGATTTTCTCAGTCGTATGGCGCCCTATCCCTGGGAATGCTCGAACGTCTAAGCTGTCTAGGAAATCTTGAATCTCGGAATTTCGGATGATGTATTGGCCGGCAGGTTTTGCCTTCCTCATGGCAAGCCGAGCCATGAGAACGTTTGTGCCAATGCCGACTGAAACATCACACCTAGTCCTTCTCCGACACTCATCGCGGATCTTCTGGGCGAGTTCTTGGGCCTTGATTTCTTCTCTTTCTAAATCGGCAAAGCCCTCATTGCACACGAGATTCGAGATGTCCACCAACGCTTCGTCCACGGAAACCGCTTGAAGCCGCTCACCGCCGAGTGACAGAATAACTTCATAAAACGCCTCGCTTGCCTCCGCGTACTTCTCAAGCTCGTACCCAAGAGTGACGATATCCGGACACAACTCCTTGGCTTTGGCCATCCACATGCCGTTCTTGACGCCGAATGCCCTGGCCGCATAGTTGCAAGATGCAATCTCCGATGTCATACTTTTCTCCGTCCGTCCGTGGCATATGGCGACCGGTTTATCCTTCAGGTCTGGAAGGTCACGTGTAGATACTGCGGCGAAGAAGCAGTCGAAATCTACGTGCATGACATATCTAGTAGCTCTGTTCTTCGGAGGCGTTGGCCGGGGAAATTTCTGTTCCAATTTTTGCAATCTGGAGCGAAGTTCGGCTTTCGATGTCGAGAGGTAATGCAGACGAGATTCCTTGAAAAATGTAGCAAGGAAATCCGGGTTGAGAACCGACGCGTTGCGGACTCGAGGGTCTGAAAGGAAGGCTTCGTTGAACTCTTCGGGGGTTCTGGCTTCCCTCATCATGACCGTTCTGTCTACGCCGGACGGGGCTTTAAGGGAAACGGCAAGAACCGGCGTCTTTTCTGGGGAAATATCCGCATCTGCATACTTCATCTGCTTTGAGGGCAGATGAGGTGATTCGGTGGGGGCTGGGCACTTCTGGCTTGCTTGTTTGGGAGTCTTCGCAGAAAGAGGCGACGAGGGAGGTGTTTTTTGTTCTTCTTGTGATAGAATGCCACTCGTAAGGTTTACTCTCGAGATGGAGTCCGGTATCTCCAGCAATTCTTGGGTACCTTGCCGCTCGAGAGCGAGCGAACACTCTGCTGCTTCAGCAATCACAGGCACCTGGTAGGAAGGCGGAATATCTGCTTCGTTCTTTCCTTCCCACGCTACCTCATTCCCGAGGACGGGCTCTTGGTAAGACAATAGGAGCTTGGATGCTTCTCCTTCTGGAATCACTTCTTCGGCGATGGCTGGCATCTGGTAGGACTCTGGAGGTTTCGAGGCTTCCTCCTCGTCCATCGTCGCATCTTCAATAGCTTGGTAAAGCTGCAGAAGCTCCGTTGGGCCGTCTTTGATGACCTCATTTTCAGTAACGGCAGGGGCTTGATAGGACGTCGGCGGATCAGCTGCTCCATCTTCCACCGTCACCTCCGTAGCCTGGGAAAGTTGCGCGAACTCTGCTGACTCTTCTTTCGCCGTTGCCGCTTCGACGACTTGGTAGGACAGTAGAAGCCTTGCTTCCTCGTCTTCGTCCGCCATATCACCGACAACAGCTGGCAGTTTGCCATCGGAAAAATAGCCTTTCGTGGATGGGAAATCTGGCGAGATATCTTCTACAGTCTGTAAATGCCTACCTTGACTGCTTCCGGAGTCCGAAAGACACACGGTCGAAAAACTCATGAAGCTAAACCCGGTTGGTAACACCTTTTCTTCCGCTGCTGGAGGTTGAAGAGGCTCTTCTATCACCGGGCTTGGAGGGGACGGAACCAGTGTCTCTTGAACGATCTTCTGCACCGCCGTATGTCGAGAGGGCTGAATCGCCGGTTCCTTAGGAGCCGTCTTGTTTCTAATGCTCTCCTTATTCGAGCTCTGGCTTGACGGCTTCGTAATCTGTGAAAAGATCATCTTCTGCTGCGATCTAGTGGGAGTTTTCTGCGTCGATGTCGCCCGCTTCTTCGATCTCTGTGACGTTTTCTGGGTGCTGGCCCGTTTCCGCTTCGCCGACTGAGATCTTTTGGGAGTCTTCGTCTGTCGATATTTCTCCAGCATTTCGTCTACTACATCGGAACCTAGATCAGCTCGCAGAGTATCCGCCCACTCCCATGTAGCCTCGCTCTCATCGTAGCCCTGCCACTTGACCAGGAATTTTATCCTGGTGCGCTTGCTCTTGCCCGTCTTCTTCTCTCCTATGAGTGCTTCTACGGTGTAGGCGTCCGCGCCGTTGATCTTATCTACAGGCGGAGGTCGTGAACATTCAAGCTCGGACTCGGACTCGGACTCGGACTCGGGCTCAGGTTTAAGGGATGGTGGTCGAGGAGGATCGCTGAGCGGTGCATCTGCAACCCCAATAGTGTCTCCTATTGGTATAAGGCATACAACGTCTGCCTCCTCTTCATCTTCCTCCTCCTCCATTTCCGAAAAGTTACGTTTGTGCCTCGTCGTCGGCTGATGGCTAGGTGGTGCTATTTGCCCGTCCGGATCCTCCATCCACAGTGTATCCTCATCGATGTCATCAAAGTAATCTTCCTCGAAATCCTCGGAATGCTCCTTCGCCGGCGTCTGTCCAGATGGCGGCGCCCGATCTCCCTTTCCGTGTAATGGTTCCGGTAGTTGACCTGAATATGCACTCCCGTGCTCCAGTCCCTCCCGCTCATTTTCGAGGCCACCCTCATGATCTGAATCCGGAATCTCCCACTCCGGACCTTTCTGCGGGGTCGTCTTGATAATATCGAGCGCGAACTTCACCAGCTCCTCCCGGTAGGCCGAACTCGAGTTCACCTTCGGCGTCTGCGACTTCCGGGCAAATCCCAATGTGGTCTGTCCCTCACTCCTCCTTGATAGGCTATAATTCGACCATGCCACAATCTTTTGCTGCTTAACACACTCGAGCACCCAATCCGGCGTAGCAAATTTATACCTCCCCATCAGTTCCTCCTCCTTCTTGATCGGCAATGCAGTCGCAAGAACCATCGTCAACCCGCCATCCTTAAAATCCCGCCAGACCCCGCCATGCATAACGACGATCTGCCGAAGGATACTCGGGTTCGGATTTGTATAGCCAAGGACGGCCATGACATGGCCTGTGAAGATCTGCGGGATCGTGTCGTTGCGCCTGAGCGAGTCTTGATTCTGGAGCTTGATCCGCTTCCGCCGCATGTAGTCGCCGATACCACCGAACGTAGAGGCATCGTATTCTTCACCGGTCGGTGAGAAGGACGTGACGGGCGGGGGCTGCTTCGTGGATGGGGCACGCCGGCGAGAGGTCATGATGGGATAAAGCCGTTAGGCGCATAAAGTGTGGGTTGAGTCGCCGGCCGTGATTTGTACGTGGTAGAGTCGTCGGCCGTGAGTGGTGAGTCGTCGGCCGTGAGTGGTGAGTCGTGTAAGGTGGAGTCGTCGGTCGTGAAACGGGGGGAGTTGAGTCGTGGGTCATGTCCGGCTAGATTGGTCATGCAGGGATCGGGAAGACGCGAATAACGCGGTGGCTACAACCCCCAACTTCCAAGACACCGTGCTCCCTTCACGTGTTCCGTGATCCGTGTTCCAGTGACATCCGAAAACAACAACAACAACGAATGATTCACAGTGATCGAAACGGAGTTGGCAGGACACTCATTGTCATCGCCGTATCATACACTATTCAATAGATCTAAAAAGTATACAGTCCCCAGTACAGCCAAAGAAAAAGAACAGATATCGAGCAGAAATACAACATCAATCAGGCAGGTTCAACTTTGGGCTCTCTTGACTGTTCACATGTCAGCTTACGTGTGTTCTAAAGCCATGTTCAGTGGAACTCTACTTACGCCATGCAAAAGCCTCTCAACAAGTTTATCGTCCTCTCTGGGTCCATGCAATTCATCCGGCGGTTTATAGGCATCTGCTTGACACTGTGTTTCTCCTTCTCCCATTGCTTGCTCCTCACCAGACACTATCCCACCGCTTTTCTTCTCCCCCTTTCCACCATGGCCGTGACCATGACTTGACGGCGTCGCCTTATCCACCACCTTCTTCGACACACTCTTAATCTTCTTCTTGCCCTTCTTATAATTGCTGTACGCCTCCAGACCGACTAGAATGGCATAACTCCTCGTAATGGCAATACCACTCAGATCCACTCCAGTATCTTGGAGAGACTTTAAGAAACTTCGGAACTGCGAGGGCGCCGGCCGGTAGTGACCGGATAGTGGGCTAAGGCTTCGCACCTTGCCGTCCTTGATCTTGATTAGTCCCGCGGCTCGGACTCGTGCGCCATGGAGGAAGCTCGAGTGTTGGAAGGTGCCTGATTGTTTTATTCCGACGTACCTATAGGGCGGTCAGATGATTGATAACCTAGATATTGAGGGGATCGGAATCGGGATAGTACAGTCGTAGGGAGGTGTCGGCTACGAAGATCCAAGTATTTTTCCTTATGGTCTTGCGGAGGAGCCGGTTGAATATCACCGCTGATGATACGTGGAAGTTCTTCCCTAGATTTGAATCTGCTGGATCATTCTCGTCCGATAACTCGGACTCGGATGATGATGACGAGATCGAAGACGAAGACGAAGAGCTGGATGATCGACACATAGCTTCATCTCTGTCCGGATGATAATGGTGGAACGCTTCTGGGTGATCCGAAGGAACGATACCTATGGTTGTTCAACATGGTCATTCTGTAGGAGGCTAGGAAGTATCAATCACCTTGTCTGCTGTCAGAATATTCAGCTGTGGTGTCGATTCTCTGGCCGTTCTTGGCCCAGCAAAGACGGCCATCCTTTCATGTTCGTCAATATGAGTCCTCTGACGGGAAGTTGGTAACATACCTCGTCAACTTTGACTAGATATGCTTGTCTTTCCTCCAGTGAGAGGTAACGAACTTTCTCACGTTCTAATGTTTCTCGAGGGACTGCATTGAGGTTTACTTTCCTGCCCTCGCCGTAATCTAACCAACGGAAAAAATTCTCTTTGGTGTCTTGCTGCCTCCAGAACTCATGATATGCCCGGAGGTTATGGCCATGTCGATGCTGAATCTACATGAGTGGTTGCTCACGACAAGACCGGATATTGCCCACCTTCACTAATCATGATAGAACAATGGTTAGAAGGCTATCGCTAAACTAGGTACTGGGGTAGAGATCACCCACCGTCAACCATTTCCAAAAAATATCTGTTGACAACTGCTCAGTAGGTGGATTGCCGACGACCGAAGGAGGACTTACTGCATGTCCATTGTCGTCATATTTTGTTCTTCCTTCCGCCGCTTGACAATTCTCTTCCCGTCATGCTCTTCTTCCCGTTCATCGCCACTCTTCTGATCGTGGTCCGGGTCGTCGTGTTGAACCTGCCGGAATGAGACTCATTAGGACCACCCAAGGCTGTTGACCTCTGGACCAACCCTCATGGCGACTTTCACCGCCTTATTCCAAGCATACTTCCCCGGTTTCTGCTCGGTCTCACTGCCATGGGAAGGGACGTCTGCAGTCGTCCGCCAACGAGCATCTGCCACTGCCTGCTCAAGGAATAGCTGTTACCAACAGTCCCGGAATATCAGGAGAGCGAAGCAATAACCTCAGTCCAACGCTGATCTGGCGTCAGACACATGCCATTCATCTCTCGTCGTTCTTTATGCCCACGATAGTGTCTCTAGTCCCTTCATTTAGCTCTGGCCGGAGCTTCACCAAGAGCATGCCGTACCTGTATGCTCATTGCAGCTCGGGCCCGTCGCTCCTCCTCCGCCTTATCCTTCTCCGATTCGGGTGAGCATTGTTGCGCAGCTGAAGCCAACGGGGCTGGTTCTGGTAATGTATCTGTCATCGCTGAACGAGTATCTGGGAAGAAGCAACTGGTAAATGCGCGCAGAGTAGGTACCAATAGAGTACTTTGAGATAGATGATGCTAATTCTAAGGCGATAACTAGTAAAAGGAGTAGGTCAACGGGCAAGAATAAGCAGATCGGTTTCGTTAAGTGGCTTCAATGTAAAAGAAAGGGATCTTGGTGTGCTTTATGAAGGACCTGTTAAGCTCTCGTTCTCGTTAACCATCTTGTCCGTTTCGTGACCTGCCGACGGCTATGCAGCTCCCCCACGATGACGTAACTATCCGTGTAGCAGCCATCGCATGCCCTGACACATTTGAAAATTCCCGCATCAGGCCACGTGATTATCTGACGATCGATCTGATTTGATCTAGACTGACTCGCAACACCATTCCTCCGATCAACTTCCCGTGTCTCCTTCGCCATCCATTCGCTCCAATCTTCCCCAACTCAACAACCTTCGCACAAGGGTTCTCCTCCCCACATCCCACATCCCCACAACACACTTCCCGTACTACAACTCCAACCATTTTCCTTTGCAACCTTCTATTACCAGCATCGCCGAGATATGAACAGGGGCAAACTTGCGCCCGAAGTCCAGAGAGCTCTCTTTGTCAAGAACCTGAGGTCCGTTTGTCCGTCTGTCCGTCTGTCGCGCTTCTCTTCCCGCCATCCAAGCACTGTGTCATCTCGGATGATACGCGTGTCGCACATACATCCTGCCGTCGTCGTGTCCCGTCCCCTCAGTAGCGATGCAGATCACGTCCTCCATTGTCGTCGAGTCTCACGGCTAATTGTCTACAGCTACAACGTCTCTTCCGAGGAACTCTTTGATCTCTTCGGCAAGTTCGGTCCTATCCGGTACGTACCCGACTTTCATTCCACTCCGCGATGTGGATGGTGAATGGCAACGCATAAACTCCTCCACAAGATGGGCCGTGACTGACTCTCACGCGTAGACAAATCCGCCAAGGCATAGCCAACAACACTAAGGGAACTGCATTCGTCGTCTATGAGGACGTAATGGACGCAAAAACCGCTTGCGACAAGCTCAACGGTTTTAATTTCCAGAATCGCTACCTCGTTGGTTAGTTCGGCTCATCTTCTTTGCTCCGTTGATGATCGTGGTTGCTGACTACTCTTCGTCTGAACAGTATTATATCACCAGCCCGAGAAGATGGCCCGCGCGGAAGGTGACCTCCAGAGACGTCAAGAGAACCTAGAAAAGGCGAAGAGACAGCATGGTATCGACTAACCGGCTATTACCGCTTCGCCCTCGACGCACGACCCGTTGCCTTTTGACGAGTCATAGTCGTTGTTTCATTTCGGCCCTGCGTTCGTCCGTGCTCGTCTCTTTCTTTGGAACCAATTCGGCAATTCGGCATTTCCTGTTCAGACTGCTTTGAAGCATTGGGAGGGAGGGCTTTGTTGTGATTTCCACGGCGTTTGATCTTTACGATTGCTTTGCTTGCTGCTTTTCTGTCCTTCGAACCTTTGTTACCTTGGTATCGCGGATTTGTGCTTTTTCCTGTTCGGCTTCTAGGCAAAAGTCCTGTGGCCGCTGAATGATACTGCTTACTTACTGAATACTTCATCGCTATCATCTCGTGCGATCTTTGTGCCTTGTATAAACGGTATTGCATGGAACGCCATTCGCCTGTCTCCAGATATATCGTCCGTAGTTTAGTACTAGCCGTCATCTTGGTTCCCTCCCTGCCGCCGCCAACACCACACCCAAAACCTCACTCCCCGCCTCCCCCTCAAAGAACTTCCCTTTCCCCTCAGCTGCCAGTACAAACCCGCCTGTCGCAACCTTCACCAATGCAACTTCCTCCAACCTCAAGCCCATAGCATCGAGACAATGTCTCCCCAGCGCCTCCAAAAACCCGCCCTCCCCCCTCCTCTGCCAAAAACCGCCCACATCCGCAGCCTCAATCGTGATCTCCACCCTCTTCAACCCTTCCCCCTCCGTCGGAGCAAATGCCATAACGACACTCTTCCCGCCGCCGCCCTCAAGGCAGTCCACATACATGTCCAGTGCGCGCCGCAGCAGCTCGTCCTCCAGCGCGACAGGTAGCACGAGGATATCGAACGTGGTGGTGAGATACGACAGCAGCGTTTCGCGCAGCAGCGAGGGCATGCGGCTCATCAGCAGCGGGAGCCGCATGAAGCCTTCGGGCTCTGCGGGGCCGCTGTCGCTGCCGATTAGGAGCGCGGTGTAGGAGGCCGACTCATAGGTGAGTTCTATGTGAACGCCGCGGGTTGCCGGGGGCTCGGGGTGCAGCGGCAGCCAGGTGACTGAGAGGAGCTTGCCCGCGCGCGAGAGGGAGGGGTCTGTGGTGTTCGTTGGGAGGGTCACGCCGCGGAGGGAGTCGCCGCGGAGGCGCTGGAGGAGGCGACGGGAGTGCGGTTTTAGGGCTGCTGCGGTGAGGGCGGGAAATTTGTAGAGGGATGTGAGGGCGTGTAGGGTGTAGGTCGTGTTGTATAATGGATGGACCGTGAGTGGAGGGGAGGACATGATGTGCGTGTGGTTTGGTTGGTGGTCGTGAGTTGGGGAGACGCGTTTGGGCGTGATGTTGATGCAGGGTGGTGCCACACTAGTGAGGTAGGTGAAGAAGGAGTGCTTTTGGTGGAATATTTACAGGTATATAACTACGGACAGAGGGCTATGGAATTGACAATTACATCTTCTATGATCCCCTAACTTCAAATAGCCTGACTTTGCCTTGCTCATTGCCCACGGCCATAACCATTCCTCCACTCCCACCACTCCATTTGACAGCAGTAACCTTCCCTAGCGGCGTTGCAGACGTCGGCCAGTTCTTATAGATCGTGCAGCTAGGCAGATGGACCAGTCTCAGCGCATCCTTCTTGTTCTTACTAGCAATGCAGAGCACTTGACCATCACGCGAGAACTCAAGTGTGCTAATACTGGTCACTAGACTCTCCACCGTCTTGACAGGCTTCGGATCTGTCGCTGTTCCCAGCGCACCCGGGCCCTTCCCGCCAAAGGAAACGCGGCGGTCGTAGATATTCACCACACCTGAGGCGCTACCAACTGCTACGAAGCGGGCCCCGAGGGGGGAGTTGGAGATGCAAGTGGTGGAAACACCACCCTCGTCGCGCCAGACGGCGGAGAACGAGCGAGTGGGGAGTGAGTACTCATAGACCTCTCCGACAGTGTTGGCGATGGAAAGAGTCTCACCGCTGGGGTGCCAGGAGATGTCGGCGACTAGTCCCTCGACGTTGGCGGTGGCTATCCACTGGCTCGAGACCGCATCGAGAATCTGGACCGTGCCCTTGGAGCCAATGAACGAGATGTGTTTTCCATCCGGCGAGAGGTTGAAGCGCTCCATGCTGTGCAGGTTGCCCTCGTGTCCGTAAACTCGGGTCACTCGTTCCACAGTTCCAGACTCCAGGTCCCACGAGTGGAAGTATCTTCTGCGACCGGCGGCGACAATGCGGGTACCGGAGGGGTGGATCAGTGCGGTTTGTAGAGCGGACTGACGGATGTGAAGGGAGGAGGCGAGGGGGTTGATTTTGCCGTCGATGTGGTAAAGGCGCATGGTGGAGTCGAGACCGGAGGTGAGGAGAAGCGGGTGGGTAGGGTGGAAAGAGAGGCATTGAATCGCGGACTTGGAGGGCGCGGCGACATTGGCGTCTACGAGGCGGGCGATATCGATAACCTCTGGCCGGAGCTTGTGTGCTTTCTGCGACAGCTTGGAGAGGGTCAGGTCCGCGGAGGAGGAGAGGAGCGCCGCGAGCGGAGGCGCAGAGAGAGAGGTAGTGCTGTCGGCATCAATATCTATTTCCAAGTCTGATTCTGACTCCTCGCTGTCTGAAAGCCGACGACGCTTGGTGTCAGCCTTGGGCGGGCGGGCCCATTTTGGCACTGGGTAAATGCGCTCGAATTGCCGCCGGAGGCGTTGTGAGTACTCTTTGCCGGTCACGAAATCGTCGGCTTCCGTATCGCGAAGCTTGCGATTGCGGGCGTGCGATGCAAGTGAGATCATCATCTTTTCGTCGTCGCTGTCCTCCCATGCTGGTGGTTCGTCGGCTTCTTCGGGAACTGCTTGTGCGCCGCTGCCTATTGATACCATCTCCACATCTCCGTCCGTGTCTCGGCGCGTGAGCGCCATATCGTTGCCCGCATCAACAAAAAACAACTATAAAATCTGCATAAGCCTCCGTCCCAGTCCCGGAAAGAAGTACAACCTACCTGATCGTCCAGAAGAGCAGAAATGTCCTGTCCCTTACTAGCAGAATTTCCACCACGGACGTTCGCATCCAACAGCTCACCGTCCTCCTCTGACTCGTAATCGAGCACCTTTAACCCAGACTTGAAACCTGCGACATCGCCGAAGACAAGCCTTTCGAGCTCTTCCTCCTCCGCGTCCATTGGCGGCGGCGCATCTTCACTGTTTGTGGGCAATATATCGGCCGTAGCGAGGACGGCCGTAGTCGCGTCGGTCTGGTTCTTCTTGACTTTGGATTTCCGAGCCATTGTGAATGTGTGGTGTTGGGAAGCGGTGATTGTGATGTTCGTGGTGGGCGTTGGGCAGTTTAACAAAGTAAAAAAAATTTTAAGACACAGAGCGGCTCTGCTTCATTGCTGCTCACTCACCTTGCACATGGCCCCCACTCACGGCCAGAGTTTACTTGGTGCCATGGAAGAATCATAAATTACGCGAGTGGCCACCGCGACCGGCCTTTTATCCACAGAGTTTGCGGCAAACGCCTCGAGTGATGCTCCGTGGGGCGCGATTTTTTTGTGCTTTACGCGGTCCCTTGCTTGCCAAGGCGACGCGCTCCGCATGTATTTGTTGTCGGTGCTGCCTTTCCGTTTTACCATTGAGATACCCACTTGATACCCCTCCATCAAACTGTCATCATCAACACTCATACGCGCACAGACACCAAATACGAATATCAATTCCTAGCCCAGCTCCGTGTCTGCCGCAGCAATGTCTTCAAGACGCAGTTCCCGTCAGCCCTCGAACCAGCCACCATCCTCCCAGCAATCCACTCCCCGTGCTTCTCGTACTGGACGGAATGCTCCTCTTGCGCCCCCGGCGGGGTCTTCAGTGAGGGGAACGTCTCCGCTCTTCCCCGAAGGACTCACATCGTCGCCAGTTCCGTCGTCAGACCGAGGAAGGCAAAGCTCACCGGCCGCCGCACCGGCATCCACCCCTTTACCGCAAAATTCGGATGCTTTCCGAGATTCCTCGCCACTGAGATATGCATCTTCGTCTCCCCCAAGGGATGGACGAACCCCGAGATCTTCTGGCCTTCCGGGCTCAAGTGCCAGCGCCATTCGCTCGAGGTACGTGAAACATTGAGAGACTGGTGTCGTATTGCGATGCTGATGACCTGTTACAGCCGTGGAGGAGCTGCCTTCGGAACAACTCCCGCGCGCTCTCGCCGAGGAGATCTCCAGTTTTCCGATCTGAGGTCTACCCCCAGCCACCGTCGCCTCCTGTACGTCGACGAGAACGGTGTACCGATGGGCAGTGATGCGGCCGCCGACCTACTCTCCGACGCCCCTACCTACAGCGCCGGACCTACCTCTGAACTTCCGGACGGACCCAAACGGTTGATCTGGGGTACAAACGTCTCGGTCGAGGAGTGCACCCTAGCATTCCGCAAATTCTTGCACGAGTTTAAACGCAAGTACCGCATGCGCCAGGAGAATGAGTTTATTCACCCCGGCCAGGGCGAAGAGTTGGTTTATCAGGATATGATGAAGCAAATGAGAGATCTGGAGACAACATGTTTGAACTTGGATGTGCAGAATTTGAAGGCTTTCCCGCCCACCAAGAAGTTCTATCACCAACTGCATGCATACCCCCAGGAGTGCATTCCCATCATGGATACGGCCGTCAAAGATGAGATGTTGGAGTATCTTGTGAGGATCGGAGCAACCGATGAGGAATACGACAAGTGCTTGGGTAGAAATTACAAGGCAAGGCCGTTTAATTGCGATAAGAGCATCAACATGAGGGACCTCAATCCTTCTGGTATGTCGTGTCCGTCCGCAATGTATGGAGAAATGGTAACTGACTAGTTCTAAGATATCGACAAGGTTGTCTGCATCAAGGGTCTGGTGATCCGAGTTTCGTCAATCATTCCGGACATGTCCAAAGCGTTCTTCCGTTGTCATGTCTGTGGCCATACCGTGACCGTCGAGATTGACCGCGGCAAGATCGCGGAACCCACCGAGTGCCCCAGAGAGGTCTGCAAGACGCCCAATTCCATGCAAATCGTGCACAACCGCTCCGATTTCCAGGACAAGCAGGTTATAAAGCTCCAGGAGACTCCAGACAATATCCCAGACGGACAGACACCTCACGCTGTTTCCCTCTGCTGCTACGATGAGCTTTGCGATGTTGCCAGGGCTGGAGATCGGATCGAAGTCACGGGAATCTTCAGGTCCATCCCAGTGCGGGTGAATCCTCGCCAGCGGTCCATCAAGAATCTGTTCAAGACGTACGTCGACGTACTACACATCCAGAAGGTCGACAAGCGCCGCATGGGACAAGATACCTCGACCTTGGAGGCTGAGGTTGCGAATGCGGTCATGGCGGATGTGGATGAGGTCCGAAAACTCACAGATGATGAAGTGAGCAAGATTAAGGCCCTCGGTGCGCGTTATGACATTTACGAGCTTCTTTCTCGCTCTTTGGCGCCCAGCATTTACGAGCTTGACGACGTGAAGAAGGGTGTCCTGCTGCAGCTCTTTGGCGGTACGAACAAGACATTCGAAAAGGGCGGAGCGCCACGATACAGAGGTGACATCAATGTCCTGCTGTGCGGTGACCCATCTACCTCTAAATCCCAGCTCTTGCAATACGTTCACAAGATCGCCCCTAGAGGAATCTACACATCCGGTAAGGGATCCTCCGCGGTCGGTCTTACGGCCTATGTCACTCGTGACCCCGAGACCCGTCAACTGGTCCTGGAGTCCGGAGCTCTGGTCCTTTCCGACGGCGGAGTCTGCTGCATCGACGAATTCGACAAGATGTCCGATTCGACGCGGTCCGTTCTTCACGAAGTGATGGAGCAGCAAACTGTCTCCATCGCCAAAGCCGGTATCATCACCACTCTCAACGCGCGCACTTCCATTCTCGCCTCCGCCAACCCCATCGGCTCCAAGTACAACCCCAACCTTCCGGTTCCCCAGAATATCGACCTCCCGCCCACGCTCCTCTCCCGTTTCGATCTGGTATACCTCGTGCTCGACCGCGTCGACGAAGCTACAGACCGCAAGCTGGCGCGGCACCTGGTCGGAATGTACCTCGAGGACCGGCCCGTGCACGCCACGGAAGCCGAAGTGATCCCTGTCGAGACCCTCACGGCGTACATCTCGTACGCGCGCCAAAACATCCACCCGAAGCTCACAGCCGAGGCGGGCGACGAGCTCGTGACCGCGTACGTCGCGCTGCGCAAGCTGGGCGAAGACGTGCGCGCCGCGGAGCGCCGCATCACTGCCACCACCCGCCAGCTCGAGAGCATGATCCGCCTCGCGGAGGCCCACGCTAAGATGCGCCTGTCGGAAACCGTCACTGTCGACGACGTCAAGGAGGCCGTGCGCCTCATCAAGTCGGCCATCAAGGAGTCCGCCACCGATCCGGTCACGGGTCGCATCGATATGGACCTCCTTGCCGGTATATCGGGCTCCGAGCGTCGCAGGAAGTCGGATCTTAAATCGGCTATCATCAAGCTCCTTGATGAGAGCATGGGCTCTGGCGGAAGCATCAGGTATAATGAGCTGCTGAGCAAGATTCAGGAGCAGAGTGGCGTTACCGTGGAGAATATGGAGTTTGCCGAGGCCCTGAGGGCCGCGGAGGCAGAGGGCGCCGTCAGGGTACATGGTGATGGCGCGAGGAGGACGGTTAGGAGGATTACGGGCGTGGTATAGACATATGGGAGAGTAGGATTTATAATGTGTGATGATGATTCGCGGATGAATGGAATGAATTTTGGAAGTGATCCTACGCTCGGTATATCTATATCGGATACCTAGGAGATAGCTTGTGAATGATGGACTGTATTCTAATTCGCCAACTCTCCCATGCTAATAGTACCTATAACTACCCCACACTCATAAACAAAAGGAGATACATCAAGTAGAAGCGCGCACGCAGCACGCCACATTTCGTCATACATATCAACCCATACTAATAATAATTATATTTTGCGCACAACAAAGAGAAGGAAGTAAACAACTGCCAGCCAAATACTTAGGCCGTGGCAGTAGGCGCGGGTATATGAATCACCAGCCCGTTGGTCAACAGGGAGGTCGGGTAGTCTCCCAGGTCCAGTACGGGTTTTGAGTCTGTGACGGCCGGGAGGGCGGTTGCCAGCGGCGGCGGCGGGGCAGCCTCCTCGGCCGGAGTTGTAGCCACGGGGGAGGGGGGGGGAGAGGTAACGGTCGTGCTAGTTGTAGCCGTGGCAGAGGAAGTGACCGTTGTCGTCGCCTCTGTTGCGGCGGCGGCGGCGGAGGTAGCGGAGGTCATTGTCATTGTCATTATCGGTGTAGCTGTGGCTGCCTCCGTCGAAGTAGACATAGCCGGATCCTCGGACCTCGTCTCGCTCGCACTCCGTGTCAACGTCAACATAGTGGTGGGCCGGTAACTCGGCCACGCCTCTGCACTACCGTTCTGCGCCACAGCAGCGTTTTTGAACGCCTCGTACGTCTTCTCTGCCGTCGGATTGATCGCAAATACCATGCCCTTGCCGCAGTGCGTGCTCTGTGCGCAGAACCACCATGTAGCGTCGGCGGTCTCAACCGTGTAGTCCCATGTTGGCGGCGGCATGAGCGCGTTGTCCGTGTTGGGCTGGAAGCCGGAGCCGACGTTGGAGGAGTCTGCGACGCAGGGGAGGGCAAAGGTCGATTGCGTTACGGTGTGGTTCTGTGAGTAGAACATAAAGTGGACTACATCGCCCACAGAGGCGGTAAGGGACGAGGGTGTGTAGATTAGCCCTGAGGTGCCGCCAACGGTTACGGTGTGGGTTGTTGTTGCGGCGGCGGGGGGTGCGGATGTTGAAGGCGCCGCAGTGATGGTGTGGACCATGGAGGTGTCGGCGGCGGGGGGCGTGACGGTCACGGTGTGTGCCATTGAGGTGGTGGTGCAGACTGTACAGACGGTCACGGTCGAGGTTACATGTACGGCGGATGTGGGCGGGGCGGGGGTACCAGCGAGAAGCTGGGTCGAGATGAGGGTTGAGATGCTATGGATCACCTCGGTGGCAGTGGCAGTGGCCGTTTCGGTTTGGATGGCGTGGACAGTCTCGGTGGCAGTAGCTGTGGCGGTCTGTGTGAGGATGCTCTCGAGTATCTCAGTTTGAACGTTGTTGACGGTCTCGGTGAGGATATTGTGGACTGTCTCTGTTGCAGTGGCAGTCCGTGTAAGAATACTCTCAAGCACCTCCGTCTGCACGTTGTTGACAGTCTCGGTGAGGATGTTATGCACTGTCTCTGTAGCAGTTGCAGTTGCAGTGGCAGTGGCAGTGGAAACACTATGCAGCACCTCCGTTTGGACATTATTAATCGTCTCCGTGAGGATATTGTGGACGGTTTGAGTGGCAGTGGCCGTCTGCGTGAGGATGTTATTGACCACTTCAGTCTGGACGGAAACGTGTACAGCGGTTTGCGTCTGCGTGAGAATATTGTTTATCACTTCAGTCTGGACGGAAACATGGACTGCAGTTTGAGTTGCAGTTGCGGTCGCCGTCTCGGTGCGGACGCTTTCGACAACTTGATGGATAGTTTCTGTCTGGATGCTGTGAACGACTTCCGTTGCCACCGAGACGGTGGTTTCCGTTGCGGTCAGGACGTTCTGGACCGTTTCGGTAGCGGTCTTGAGTTCCGTCGCGATGCTGTGGACCACTTGCGTCGCCGTAGCGGTTGCAGTTTCGGTGGCGGTCAGGACGTTCTGAACTGTCTCGGTTGCGACGCTGTGTACAACCTGCGTCGCCGTGGCAGTGGTTTCGTGTACCTGTACCTGCGTCTCCGTCTGGAACATCGTCTGCACGATATGCGACAGTTGTATCTTCGTCGACACGACCTGCTGGACTTGCGTGTGGATCAGTGTCTCAGTGGCCGTGACTTGCTCCATCACCGTCTCGACAACCGGAGGCATGGTGTGCACGATCGTCGTGGGGACGATGCTGGTGAGAACGGCGGTGTGCTATCACTCGTTAGCCATATCCCACGCCGCAGGGGCGGAACAACTGACCACCATGATCTCGGTCTGCAGTTCGACAACGGTTGTGGGAACCACGTGCATCGACACTTCCGTCACCATCTTCGTAACGAGCATCGTAACATGGACGGGCGGCAACGTCTCAACCACCTATGTATGTACATCCGATTAGTCCCCATCATCGACTCCAATCTCGAAGGATCCTCACCGTCATGAGCTCCGTCACATGCTGCTGAACCGTCTCCGTCATGTGTATCGTGACATGCTCCGTTACTCGCTCAGTGACCGGGACTGATTCCACCACGTGTACCGTCTCGACCTGATGGACCGTTTCCACCGCGTGGACCGTCTCCGTCTCCGTCGAAACCACCACCGACACCGACACCGCCGCTTCCGTCGCGGTCTCATGGACCATCGCCGTCGTCGTTACAGTATCATGCACCATCTCCGCCGCCGCCGTTGTGGTCTCATGTACCATCGGCGCCGTCGAAGCCGGGTGTTCAACCACCACCGCCGCCGCTGTCGAGGAGACATGTTCCGGCGCCGGAGCATCTTGGTATACTGGTCCATACGGTGACGCATGGACATGTGTGAATCCGCCCAATAAGTGGAGTGCAAGTATTGCCAGGAGCCCGGTTCGTGAACATCCTTTCGTATATCTTGATGGCATCATTTCGGTTTATGTACGGTGTACCTCGCCGGGAGGGTGAAGTATCTACAACCAACACCACCACCATAACCGTTAATCTCCGTCTTCTTGAAGGAGGATGAGGGAGGACTCACAAAGAATGGGGGATATTAAGTCCGGCCCGGTCGTCAGGTAGTGGAAAAGCAAAGGGTATTATTATTCGGCCTGCGGAAGTGTTGAATGTAGGAGCCCGTCCTAAGTATTACAGAGAGAAGGTATGGAAAGTGCAGTCGAAACGAAAAGGACCGAACGTAAACACGCACACACACCGGGTGTTCTGCTTATAAGAAGAGAAAGATATCGAGCAGAAAGTGAGGATGGAGAACTGAAAGAGCAGGAGGACGAGCAGGAGGCAGCCTGCGTAAAGTAGGGAAGCTCCACGGGAAAATGCATCACGTCAAAGAGCACTTCAAAACGCCTGCGAGCTTCAGAATCCGAGGACGACTTCGGACTATCCCCTCACACATGCATTTGCTGGGCGGATAGCGGTATAACTGCATTGATATGAGAAGTTGGAACCTCACACGGCGTAACTATTGGCAGGATTGTGGGTAGCATTGGGCAAAGATACCAAGGCCCCGGGCTTGTAGCACGGCAGCATACCGTATCAGAGAGGTATGAGCATACTGCTTCTGAAACGCACCGGCTTGCTTGCTTGCGGCGTTGCAGCTCTGCCGAGTGCGAGGTACAAGATAAGTGTTGGTTTTTTTTTTGCAGAGAAACCCCATCGTGAAGGCAAAGGACGGGGAGTAAGTAGATGGTGTATGTAGATGGGTACTTAGGTAAGAATGTATCGACGTCGTCGGGGTCAAAACAGAGAGCGTTTCAGAATGGTCGTCTTCAAACGACGACTGACCCATGTGGCTGGCGCCTATGAAACCCAGCAACCGCAACCGCAACCCTAAACTCCCCCCAGCTCCCCCACCTGCCATCATAGGAAAACCAGAAAGCCCCACCAGCCCTGCACATTATAGTACTTACACCAGCGTTCTTTTCGCTTCCAGAACTGTGGCAAACGCACGCTCCGACCGTAATATAGGAGTGCATAAGGGATTCCCAAGTGCCCACGGAGTTTTGCCAATGCGATGTCCACACCCTACTACATACGATAGTTAACTACTATAAAACAAAAGCCCCGGACCCTGGTGACGAAACTCTTCATTCCTTGTCTATCTATGTCCTAGTTCACGACCGGATTCCGACTGACAGGTAGAGTACTCAAGGTACCGGCACTATGCTTTCCCGGGCGCAATAGAAATTTCGTCTCCCTTCCTTTGCGTGCGATCTGAGAGTCCATCCCGGCGTGAAACTGCGATGCGAAATTCCATGTGCGTGCCAGGCTGAGTCGACACGAGAGAGACAGAGATAAGCAGCCGCTTCCATAATATAGAGTTGGGTTGTAACTTGTGCCTGGACTCTGGAGAAGGCCCGGAGTATGGTAGGTAGCTGGAGATGCCTGGAGGTTCCCAGCAAGCGGTACCGTATTGCACCGTACACTCACTCGAGGGAGCCGTGGGTTTTGGGGAGGGGGAGGGATCGATTCTCACCAGACTTGGTCAATGGCCATTCCCGCGTTTAGAGGACTGGACATCACAGTCAAATACCTAAGTGCTTGCTTGCGCAATCATAGGGTACTTATACTAGTTATACCAGTACACCGTCCAGCATAAGCCCAAACTCATCTGTCATATATACCGAAGCCACCGTTCTTCTATCACTCACGCCCACTCCTTCATAAGTACCGGTAGTTATCCATTCCAGCATTCGGCCACTCCGCTCCACAACTCGGCAATCCTCCCCCATCTTCTCCGCAAGCTTCTCCGCAAGCTTCTCCACCCGCCTGAAGCTGACGCCTCAACCTCCAACAGCAAGCCAGAATGCCAGTCGTACATACACAACTAACGCTTCGATCCGGAGGGGTAGTTATTTAGCGCCGTCTCTCGCACTCGGCTCGATTCCGCGCGCGCAGAAAGGGAGAAACACATTTGTCCAGCTGCACGTACGATTGGCTCTCCGGATTCTTTGTATTGTACTGTACTGTACAATAAATACCGGGATGGGCTCTCCCGTAGTACCGTAACTGGGTATGTAGAGTAGTAGCGAGGATTCGTCAGAAAATAAAGTCCAGCGCGCGCAACTCACGAACTCCCACTCGTCCGCCTAGTAATCTGAGTCCTGACAACCAACTCGGCAGCGCTATGGTTGGGGACTCCTAGAGCCGATGGGATGGGACATTAGTGGAAAAATCGAATTAATTACAAAATGGGTAATAAATAGCGATTTTTGAGATTTTCTTTTAGCAAAAATAGGCATTTTGAATTCCATTTTATGCCTATTTCGTCTAATTTTCAGCCTAAAATGGTTCTTGGCTTGCCCGATTTGGCTGTCCATGGGCCCAGAATGGGCAAATTCAGTGCAAACATGGGTGAATTGGGTGATGACAGGGGAGGGACATTGGGTTGGCCTCCAAACAAAATGATTTATTTTGTAAATTCTTCTTCTCCACAACCATGCGTCTTAAAATTAATCGGACGTTATTTAAATTACGGCCATCCGATTCTCTATCGATTAATAAAGAGTTTTTGTTCAAAAAAAACTTTTTGGTGAAGAAGATAGGTGTCAAAGTTGGTGGTGTTTTTCCATCGGGTATAGGCGTCCCCAACCATAGGAGTCTGGGGGGGAGGGAGGGATCTGCTGCAGATCCCAGGCACCGACTGGGTACTGGTCAAGCCAGGCTCGTCCAGTGTTCGCAGAGCTACCTAGAGTAGTTGGAGGTGGGGTGCATACACACCTGCATGCGCGGTCACTCCGCCGCCGGACGACATTCGTGAATGCATGTATGTAGAGTAGAGTATGTATGCAGTTAGTGATTCCGCTGCTCCGTCGATGCCTGGGCTGGATTATCCGTCCGTCCGTCCGTCCGCGATACCTATATGTCTCAGAAGGAGGAGGAAAAGCAATGGGATACGAGGACTATGTACCTATGGGCGTCGTCGTCGGTGGAGGTCCTTGGTCTGTATGTACGGTACGTACTCTAGCTGACGCATCGCCGGTGATCGAGAGGCCGCGAATGGCGCTCACCGAAGGAGAAGAACGCACACACGAACTCTAGGATCGATCTGATGGTTTGGAACTAAGAACGGGACCGAGAACGAGAATGAGCGGTGGCGTCGACGACGGCGGCGGGCCTTAGGAAAGGCCGAAATCCGTCCGGCTCGGTCGGTTTCGCATGCGATTCCACCTAATGGTTCGGCGTTCTCACCGCGGCGCATCCATTAGTTACTCACACAGCTACCTACCGGCCCACTACCGTGATACACGCGTACGTGTGGGGAGATCAACACCTCAAACATTGCTAGCATGTACACAAAGTAGCTTCGCGGCTTTTGCCAGATTCTAGCGGATAACAGATGCAGTGAGTTGCAGATAGCTAAAAGCTCACCGGGGGCCCAGCTACGATCACGTCTCGCCTTAATCTCTTCTCCCATGGCTAGTAGTCGGCATCGAAAGAAAGTCAGACCACAACCCCCAGCATCATTCACATCTCCCCTCTCACTCTTGGTTGGGGGTTCCTCAATGCAGCGGCGACATTACCGAGACGGTCATCCTTAATTGCTCCTATCTCATAGCTGGGTGTGTAAACCAGAAATCTTCAGCAACGTACGATGCCAGGCACCCAACTCGGTACGGTACTCTACTCCATAGTAGGTCTGCGGAAAGATAGCCACGGTTCTGGCCCCAAGAAGCACCCCACTTGGCACTATCATGGTAACACACTTCGATCCCGCCACGCCGGCAAGCTTGGCGGAACCACCGGAATCAGCCGGTCGATTCGGCGCAGTCGGTAGCTCCAGGTCCCGCCGAATCCGCCACCAAAGAAGTCTCGTGTCCGTATCGTGGTTGTTCCACCCCCCACCCCCCACGGCCCGCTAAAACCGAGCCCTGCTAACGATCGGAAGACTATCACTCACCAGAGCTCTCTCGCTCGACTCCCAGAAAACAACGCTCGAACAAAATAACAGACCCAACAACCGGTCATCCATCCGTTGTATCCCCCCGCCCTCGTTGAGCATCGGGGATCGGGGATCCGGCTCGTATGTGCAACGTCACTGGGGGGTTGGTTGCATCCGTCCGTGCGAAGGGCACTAGTTACACCATGCTAGCTGATGGACCGCCAAATGTACACTTATGCACCCCACACTCCGGATTCGTAGGGCGAAGGGAAGAGCGCTTGAGATAAAGTAGCCTACCCGCATCTTTCACGCCATTGTGCTGTGGGCATTGGACACTGGAGATGCTGTGTATCCCCCACCCCCGCCATCTTTGCAGCCCCCAATCCATGCTGTCTCTCCCTTCCCCCCCGCCAAACGCCCGCAGTGCCTTGCATGCGATCTTTCCATCTGTCCGTATGTACGAGATCCCCAGAACGTAGATGGCTTGGATCCACGAAGAGATGCGGGGGGGGATGTTTCGGAGGAATCAATCATCTCGTCCTAGGGGCTGCGTGTACGAGGCGGAGCCAAAAAAGTAGTCGTGCGAACGGTGTTGGGCCTTTCCCATGCGGGCGAACGGTGTTGTTGGTGGTGGTGGAAAGGGATCGAGAGACCGCCGGCTGATCTTTGCTTGCTCGGCGTGAAGGGTCCCGAGAGATCCGGAAGCATAGGATGAGAGAAAAAAACATCCAATAGTGACGTTTCACCCCGCGTAAACTGGGGTGGAACCACAAATAGGTCAATGACGACGCAGCTCCGAAATATCGAGCTCACGCAGCTATCTGAAAGGGCCAGAGGTATAAGAACCTCCTCGGTTCGCCCCTATGAGCTGATATCTTTCCTCTCCATCTCGCCATCCCCATCCAGACCATCAGAGAATCCGAGCTTCAGCAATCTCCGCAATACCAAAAACTACATCTTCCTCCTCCTCTTCCTCTCACAATCCACCAAAAACACCTCACACAATGGCTGTCGAAATCCCCAAGATGCAGTGGGCGCAGGTCTTCGAGAAGAGCGGCGGTCCTATCGAACTCAAGCAGATCCCCGTGCCAACCCCAGGACCCGATGAGGTTTTGATCAACATCAAGTACACTGGAGGTTAGAATTGCTTCTCTAGTTGGGTTCACAGGGAGCCACGGAGCTGACAGGTTCTACTACAGTGTGCCATACCGACCTCCACGCATGGAAGGGCGATTGGCCTCTTGACACCAAGCTTCCCCTCGTTGGAGGCCACGAAGGAGCCGGTGTGATTGTCCAGGTCGGAGAACTCGTCAAGGACTTGAAGGTTGGCGATCATGCCGGCATCAAGTGGCTAAACAGCTCTTGCGGCGCATGTGATTTCTGTACGTGCAACCAGCTTCTTTATCCGGAACCCTCCGCCTCCCTCAAGTTCGATTGACTGCAGATCCCTAATAATATGGTGGGGGTGAACAGGTATGGCCTCTGATGAGCCCCTCTGCGGTGACGCCGTCCTCTCCGGCTACACTCGCGACGGAACCTTCCAGCAGTACGCCGTCGTCAACGCCGGCCATGCCGCACGCATTCCCAAGCACCTCCCTCTCGACGCCATGGCGCCCATTCTCTGCGGTGGTATCACCGTGTACAAGGCGCTGAAAGAGTCTGGCGCGAAGCCCGGTAACACCGTCGTCATCACCGGTGCCGGAGGAGGTCTCGGAACACTTGCCCTGCAGTACGCAAAGGCGATGGGATTCCGAACCATTGCTGTGGACTCGGGTGATGAGAAGAAGCAGATCTGCACTCAGCAGCTCGGTGCCGAGGTCTTTGTCGACTTCATGAAGGAGGACGTCGTCGAGTCCGTCAAGAACAACACTGGCGGTCTGGGTGCACACGCTGTCATTCTGTTGGCTGTTTCCGAGAAGCCCTTCCAGCAGGCTACTGAGGTTTGTTCATCCCCGCGCTCCCCCACCACCACCACCACCGAATTCCCGATGACTAACATAATGTCTCACAGTACTGCCGAAGCCGAGGTGCCGTCGTCTGTGTCGGCTTGCCGGCCGGCGCCAAGATCTCGGCGTCCGTGTTCCCCACGGTCGTGCGAATGTTGACCATCAAGGGCAGCTACGTCGGTAACAGACTGGACACCCAGGAGGCTATCGACTTCTTCGCTCGCGGATTGATCTCGGCACCCTTCAAGGTGGTCAAGATGTCGGAATTGCCCAAGATTTACGAGCTCATGCAGGCCAACCAGATCGCCGGCCGATATGTGTTGGACACCAGCGTGAGTACCTACCTGCCATCCAGATACCTAGATGAACATACAACTGATATATCTCGCCGCGCAGATGTAAATGCGGAGGGTTTGTCCGGTAATGTGGTATGAATTTGAGATGATTGCTTTGCTTTTGCTTTTGTCTGTGTTGTCCTTCTCTGTCATGTCCGAATGGGATTCAATGCTAGAAATACATATGACTTGAATACAAATGGTTTCCTGCAACTTCATTGGCTATCGTGCAATTTCGATGTGATCCGTAGACCCCGCACCTGATAGGTACTCGGTCTAGCCAATGTCAGCAGACGGAGAGGCAATTGGTGGACCGTGCGTGGTCTCATGGATGCTGACTACGTATCCGGTGCCCGAACTACATCATACCTGTACTCTCGTGCCTCATCTCGTCTGTTTCGCTGTTTCTGTTTCTTGCTTGCCACCTCTTGACTCTGTTTCTCTTTGTTGTAGGGTAGATGATAGCGTCACCACGTCGATAGTGTTCGTGCCACTCCAAACTTTCGCCGAGCCAAACAGACCGTGATTCTCGAAAGATATCAATCCTGGCTTCATTGGATCTCGAAATGCTGTAGGGTTGTCTCGAGAAAGAGCCGCTGACCACAAAATGTCGTCGATTGGAGCAGTTGAATGGAGGGACAGCTTAAAGGCGGGGGGACAACTCAGAACTACTTCTCGGGCTTGGCACTAGCCATTTCTCCTTCTTGTCCAAAACAGCCGCCGCTGCCCTGCTTCAACCTTAGAGCAAAGCTCAAGAACAATCTCGACAGCCACAACAACCCATTACAGCACCACCTCCAACCATCAGCTGAACCGTGCTTCCTCGACAACACTCCACACCCACGGGATCTCCGCTGTACTTCCCCACCTTATTTTATCGTGAACACTATTCTTTAGCTCTCTCCACAAACTTCTCTCCCAATCCCGCAGCCAGCCAGCAATATGATGTCCAACAGAAACCGCGGCAGGATACGTCCTCCCCGCCGCGTAAGTTGCCCCACTCACCCACCACGTACCACCCACGCACTCCCCCGCATAAACTCTTTTTTGTGTTCCGCCCTTTTCTCAACCTTTCTGACATTTACCTTTGCACTAGGGCCTGGTTACAGACCAAGTAGACTTCAACGAAGTCTGGGAAATCCTATCGCAATCACTCAACGAGATCCACAACAAGAACGCGTCGACCCTGTCGTTCGAAGCTCTGTACCGGAATGCGTACAAGCTGGTGTTGAAGAAGCACGGCGAGCGGCTTTACCGACAGGTCAAGGAGCTGGTTACCGAGCACCTCCAGCATGTAGCCGTGCGTGACGTCAAGCCCCTCGTTCCGAGTATCATCGTCACCGGAGGAAACATGGTCGGAGATGCGACAATTGAGAAGCGCAGCGGTGGAACGACGTTTCTGGAACAGCTGCAGGCCGTCTGGAACGATCATCAGCTCTGCATGAGCATGATCACGGATGTGCTGATGTACATGGTGAGCATCTACTTGCGTGTGTTTGGTGTCGCCGGGGGCGGCGGGGGCGAGCGGCGGGGGTCAGTGGGTGCCCGGAGAGAGAGCTGACAGCTTCACTTTAGAACCGCATATTCTGCGCCGACCACAAGCTGCCGACCACATACGCTACCGGAATGGGACTCTTCAGGGAGCACATCCTCCGCAACCCCGAGTACTGCATCGGCACGGCCCTGAACAAGGTCATACTCAACCAGATCAAACTGGAGAGGCAAGGCGATGTGATCAG